>NC_030430.2:4780000-4970000 GCF_001660625.3 Ictalurus punctatus | reverse complement strand
TGCTCTGCTGCGAGTCAAGCTCTCGACCCCCTCACCTTAAGATCGTATTTCCTGTGCACGATGAGCCGGTGGCTGAACATGTTCCTCATGACGATGAGGTAGGTGTCCTCGCTCTCCACGCTCACGCGGTACATGCTGAGGAACTGAGGGAGGAGTGTGCTGCCGTGACACTTCACTATGTGCTGCAGGAAAGCACAGAAACCACATACCCAACAAATCACAGATAAACAGATTTACAGGTTTACAGGAGAGATGTTCAAACGGATGTCGTACAGCCTTGTGTCTAACGTTTGAATACAAAATTAAGGACATCCTAGACGAGCAGTGTGATAAAATAATGTTTTACAGCGATATCAAATGTAAGGAATAAAACATTTCGTGGCGTACCGTTACAGGAAAATAACTAAACAATGGGGTGATGCGATGCTACCACAACAACGTCCTGAAGTGTTTTATTACTCTTGTACATCATGCATGTCATTTATTTATTAAATATATCCTTTTTATCCATTTACTTTACTTTTTACATTGAAAGTCTGTTCCTGTTATCGCAGCTAGAAACATTCGTTCCCTCACCAGCCTCTCTCGAGAAGTTAATAAGAAAAAAAAAAAAAAAAAAAGTGATTCATCAGTGTAAACTCCTGTCCTGAAGACTTTCCAACCGCGTCGTACGTTTCAGCCTTACCTGACTGTTACAAAACACTGAAACTGGAGACTCCTTCCAAAAACGCTAAATAAAATGTCTGCCACAGACAAGTCCCAGTGTAAGTTGTTACTATAGAAACAACATAGAATGAAGGACACCACAGTCAGAACGGCTGTTTTAGAAAATTTATTAACACCTTCTGACCAATCAGCTTGGAGAACCCAACGGTATAAACCAGGACTGGACGATATGACAATTTTCATCATATCACGATACTCATTTCTATGACATACGATGCGTATCAAGATATATAATTTAGCTAACAAACTGTCCACAAAACAGTGGTAAAATAAATAAAGACCGTTAAACTGAGTTTGACGATACTTTTATTAATGCCTACGAAGACAAAAGATTACTTTTTTTTTAATTACGCCAAATATGCGGCATCAATTCAGTACCGTTTAATTGTTAATTATTAAAAATGGAAAAAAATACATCACCATGCCAACGATATCTCAGAAAAGTGCATCATAACATTCTTCATCATGATCATGATGATACATCGAAATATCGCCCAGCCCTTAGTATAAACTGAAATATTCTCAGCTGCCACCAAATGCCACATAGTTCACATCTGTTTCATGCTGTTCACAATGTAATAACAACTGGCTATTCTTTAACCTCACCAGGTAAGCTATTACAAAACCTTCAAGTGTTGATTGAGTTCCACTGAGTGCAGATTACAATCAGAGCTGAGATGTTGCCAGAGAGCAAAAACAAAACAGAACAAAAAAATGTTTCAAGGCCGCTTGCAAGCTCGAACGTCAGTTTGTGACGCAGCAAACATTCCAAACTCTTGAAATCGAGCCCTCGGGATGTCTGCAGAAGCTGGAAAGCCTCCAAATACTGGAGCAAAGTGGCAGCTCTGATCGCTAGGAACATTCTCCTGCAGTGAGAGCAGACAAAAGACCCTCGCATGCTTTTATAAATGACTGACCATCTACTGCATCAGGGTGATAATGTCCCTGTTAATGTACTACAGACGTTAACGATTTAGCGGTTTTTAATGTTTGGAAAAGACACGACTAAACAAATCTAAACTCTTTTCCATTTATTCAGGAATAAGTGCAGAAATGTAGAAACGTATGACAGAAAGACAGAGTAATTACGCATAAATTAAGTGCAACATGCCAGGAACTTTATCACGTGCCTCGCCGTTACAGGAAACGAATCAACGACGAGGTCGTGATGTCAAGAGGAGTTACTGTTACTACTCTGAAGTTGATTATTTTCCTATAACTGCACATCCCAAAGTGTTTTACTCCTCTTATATCACAGCAATTTGCCAGAGCTAGCAGCTTTTTATTTATATATAAAAAATTTTTTTAAATAATAAAAAAATAACAAAAACACCACACTTTTTTCGGTTTAAGAGAGAAGGTAGAACATTCTCAAAACAAATTCAATTCCTTTCACTTATGTAAAAGGGAGAGTTCATCCAAAAATGAAAACTCTCATCGGTTACTCACCCTCATGTCGTCCCAAACCCGTAAGACTTTCGTTTATCTTCAGAACACAGACGAAGACATTTTTTTATCAAACCTGAGCGATTTCTGTTACTCTGTTTATAGTCCAGATAACCAAAACTTTCAAGCTCCAAAAAGTTCATGAAGGCATCGTAAAAGTAATCCATGTGACTCCAGTTTTAAGACTGGCCAAGTCCAGATCTTAACCTAACTGAGCAGCATTTCATTTCCTGATGAGGAGACTGAAGGGTGAAACCCCACAAAAGAAACAACTACTGAAAAAGGCTGCAGTAAAAGCCTGGAAAAATATCACAAAAGAAGAAACCAACAATTTGGTGATTTCACTGAGTCACAGACGTGATGCAGTTATTGCAAGCAAGGGATACGCAATCAAATATAAAGTATTTTTTACTTTAATTTGTTTCAAGCTTTATTTGTTCCTATACTTTTGCTCGCCTACACATTGGGTGATCTGATACAAAAGTTTTATGTCGTTTAACACATCTAGGTGTAAATACCAGGAAATAAAACCTGAAATCCTAAACTCTCTTCTCACATCCGTCTTTTGATCTCAAACCCCAAATGTCTTCGGCTCTACAGCAAAAACAAATGAACTGGCCTTGCTGTTCCGATACTTTTGGAGGGGACCGTATATGAAAAGAACACACACCTTCTACCCTGATTCAGATTTGAGCAAACGCTCGCTGTGGTATGAAGAAAATGAATCGACACCTTTTAATCAATCAGATTCTGGGAACCAACAGCACTGTAGTATAATCAAAAATAATGGGACATCTACAATGCAATAAAACGTTTCTTGTAGGTTCACAAAATGAAACCGCTTCATTTCTGCACCATCACAGAAGAGTTGACAAGAGTCAGGAGTACGAAACTAAAGTACTTTGCCTAAACCTAGGAAGTGATATGGAAATGTACAAGACCAAAAGCTTATGAAGGTAACACGCACTGTACTCTGTTGCCCTATTTTCCTTTACTGGAGGCCAGAAAGGCGATAAAAATAGACAAAGAGTCTGAATTCAGATGGATGATTTTTCAGGACACGGCATGGGGCCACCCATGTAGAACGAGGCCAGAGTGTAAAAATGGACAGTTGGATAATGTCTGTGAGCTGTTTCACTGTCGTCATCTTGGACATTATCTTAATACTTAAAGTTAGATTGCAGTCATTTCAGCAAGAAACGCTTTCCCAAGAGGTTGAGCAAGAACACCTTTCAAAGCTGACCATTGGATTAGCGTCAGAAGTGGTGATGCTAATTTTGTGGTTCGTTGTTTATGCCAGTGAACATTGCTACTACGCAATATAAAACCTTTTAACTTCCTCAGAAATCTAGTAAAAGAATGCCTCGGGCAAAAGGCAGCCGTTTTTATTTCCTCTTTCAAGCTAGTAACCACGTGACGAGACATTTAAACCGGCTTTACGGTTAAGTACAGGTCTCGCAGGTGCGAGGGTACCTGGTGATATTCGGACAGGATGCTGTGCATGTCGGCAACATCCTCGCTGGAGATCTGCTTCACCACCAGAGTGCGGTCGTATGAGGTGAAGAGGAGACCCTCGCCTTGCCCCTCGCCCTTCACCGGGGGACTGCGGGTCAGAGAGGCCTGAGGGATCACACACACACACACACACACACACACACACACCCCAATTCAGATCCACAGAGCTCAATTAAAAAAAAAAAAAATCCTAGGAGGTTGAAAGAAAATTAATTTTACCAAAACAACCCTAGTGCATGTTGAATGGAATTTTTTCCACCCAGATGTGCGCCAAGCAACAGCAAAAACAACAGCAAGGCTACTGAATAATCACCAGCTGCTCCCATTTTTACTGACCAGAAAGCCATTTTTGTATCGCTGGAACATTTGTACTCCTTTACCTTCTTAAATCTTCTGGCTGTATCCATGAATATTCAGCAATATCCTAATTAAGAACTCCACCATGTCCTGTTAAGCGCTAATAGACCAGCTCACATTTATGACACAAGAGGGACCTTACTTTTGTGAAAAAAAGCATGTGGATGAATTCACTCACTCAAAATACAAAACAGACAAACCATTAAACGCAAACATGTTTTTTTAATTTTTCTCTTGAATTCTTAATTTGTTCCCTTAAAACAGGACATTTAGAACATAGCGGTGCAAATGCAAAATGACTGACATTACAACAGTTTTTCTTACGTTGAATGTGAAATTTTTTTTTAATATACTACTGGAGAAGCCTAGGGTCTTTTTTTTTTTTTTTGCTATATAGGCCCGTTTCAATTCAGGACTGCATATACCACAGTTCCTTTATCGCATATTGTTGCCTTATTGCAACAATTACATTTTACCATTTAACAAAATACTCGGCATACATAAACTTGTTTAAATGTCCAAAAAAAAAAAAATCTCATCTTCTCAGACAGTGTTCAATTTTTTTTCATAAAGGAAGTAACTTAGATAACCAACTTCCTGGTTATATGAACAAAGTTAAAGGTCCCCTTTTGTCCAGTTAGGTAGGAAAATAGTAGTTTTGTATTATTGCCTATCAAAAATGAATTGAGATAAGGCCAACAGGATTACATTTAAAATCTGCGCTGCTATATTTTTCTGCTGTCAGGTGTGCTCATGTTGGAGAACTACGTTGAATGACCACTGCGTTCTATTTTTCCCTGTCGAAGGTCAGGTTTCTCAGAGTTCCCAAGCACAACCGTCTGCAGCATAAAAACCGTGCTCGGATTTGCGAAGGTAAGCAATAAAACCGGCATTTCATTTCCAACAGTTTCCATATGACGTCAGAGCGTGCGTTAGTACATTAGAACGTCAGTAATGTTTACTTGATGAGAGCGCTCTAGTGCATCCTAAACAAGGTTCTAACTCTGAGACCTAATATAGTTCACCTGCTGCCTGAGCAGCAGGAAAAGATACATTCTAATGCACTCATGGTGAAATATTTCATACCTGGAAGTCCAGATCCTCGATCCCGAAACGCTCTCTGAGGTTCCTGAACACTTGTGGGCAGTACTCTTTAAATTTGAAATGCCCCGGGAGGTTCTCTCTGTTTAAAAAAATATATAAATAAACAAACTCTGGTCACAAGAGACATCAGCAGATTTATGCTTTACTGCCTGAGTGTGTGGGTTCAGGCAATCATGACTAATCTTCAAATACAAAAAACTTAAACACATCCCTGCATTTTAATAAAGGTTTAAAGAGCAACACCAATGACCCACTCTACAATGACCACTCAGGAATCATTGGCACCCTTCATGCAAAAGAGCTCAGACTCATGGACATTTTAAACACAAAAATGTTAGATTTTCATCTACATAGTCCAATTTGTTTCTAGAAAACACTGGCTTCAAAATTATTGGCACCCTTATGCTCGGAAAAGCACGGACGCCCAAAGCAAGGTCGTCCGCAATCCAATCATGTTAATAAACTCGGGCTGGAAATACACCGATATATGGAATCGAATCAGAGAAGAAACTATTTCATGGACACTTTAAAGTCCCCATGAAGGGCGTTGAAATGCACAGAGTTATCAGAAGTGTTGATCCAATTTCCACTGAAACAGGACGTCAGGGCGGGATATATCAAGTAGCCCTGCCCCTTTTAAAAATCTCCAATAGCGTTGAGCTTACCTCACAGCCCAGGGCTAAGCCGTACTTGACAGATAGCACCATGGATTTGTATAATGTTTGGGGCGGGACACCAGTTTCTTTTGATCAAAGCGTTTGATTGGACAGAAAATCTGATGTAATGCAGAATGAAGTCGTCAAAATTGTTGATCCGTATGGGCGGTATAGAAAATAGAGGGCATGCACAAGCATCAAGGCTTTTGTATGCATTCAGGCTTTGCTTAATGTATTTCCCCGGCGTCGAAATCAGGTACATATAAATGTCGAGAAAACCGATTTCTGGCCGCATACCAGTGTCCATAGTACACGGGTTCTTTGGCAAGTTGTAAGGGTCACTGTCGAGTCCAACTGCATTTAATTTAAGCTGATAATCGTTACTTATACTAGCGTTTTCGCAGTTTCCCCCTATTAAAACCAGGCATTTTGCTGGATGTTTTGCCACTCTGTCCAGCCCAGGGGGAAAGTGACCTCGATGCATACCCTCTATACTCTAGCTTATAGATAACTTTAAGGCAACCACAAAACAAAACAATTTTGATTTCACGGGGCGTTTCAGTCTTAACGTCAACCAACTAAATGAAACGATGTTAAAGGGATTCTCCCCCCAACAATTGCACTGGTGTTGATCTGTTAATGTGCTGTGTGGTGAAATTACTTGTTGAAAAGATGGTTCTGGACTTTGATTTTGGTGTTGGCTTTAAAGTCATCAGGGAGAAGCATAACAGGGACGGGAACCTGGTTTAGATCGTTTATCTGAAGAATAAAAAGGACAAAGAGACCAAGAAATGCAAAGTAGTGGTAAGGACATTTGGTAGAAATGAGTAACACAACCACATGCATGTTGTGGAAAAGAACATTTCAAAAATAACCACCTACAAACATGCTGAGAAAAGGATTTACATGCTATAAAAGCTATTTGGACAAAAAAATGTCACATGACCTTCGAACCATATACACCTAATAGATACATCTTTAACCATTAGTCATGGTGATAAGTGTTGTATTTACATAATGGGGACTATTCTTTTGCATGTGGTGTATACGCGTCTAATTTCAGAACTGCCTAACGTACACACGTCAATCCGCTAATGTATGCTCTTTTTACACTCTGATTCAGTTTATAAACTTTAAATATAAATCGCATTGCTACTTTTTTCTGGTACGCGTAGCTGGTAAACACCACATGTAAATTGTGTTTCCGCATTCTACGGGGAAATTTGTTACGGTTTTTTCTTCCCCTCCCACCCGTTTTTCTAGAAATCCCGCCTCCTGAACCAGGACTGGGCATGAATAAAGAACGCGCGCTCTGATTGGACAGCGTGCGTGGCGACCTAACCAATCGTAGCGCAGGAATCGAGTCATGTCGGAATACAGGTAGGGGGGAAAATAGCGTCGGTGGGGTTGTTTATAGCCATGCTAGCTAACTGAAAAGGGAGGCGCCTGCGGAAGTTGAAAAGCAGCTGAAAGACCTACCGAATGATTTACTCCCCACATAAAGACGCTGAGCACCGGGTCGCTGGCGCGGAACACCTTCACCTTCTGCTGTACGAAGTTTTTCTTTTTAGTCTTGGTTTTAGCGGCCAGCATGAGAATGGGGCCGGAAGCGCTGCCGGGGTTACCGAGAGCCGCCATCGCGCTGCTTCGCCTCTCCTCGGTTCCTCTCGGTTCCTGCTTTCCGCTTCAGCTGTCACTCACAGTCCAGAGCGAGCGAACACACACAAACCCAGAATTTTTAGAAGATTATTTTTTCGGGTTTTCTTTTGTACTAAATCTCCCTGCTGTAGCAGACAAATCACTGAAATAGCCCTGCCCCATTCCAGGGGGAAAAAAGACGCCTGACAACCAAGCGAAAAAAATCCACTGCAACTTGGGAACTTCTGCTGCGGCTCACCTGGGGGCGTCGTCACCCCGCGTCTAGATGGACAGCTCCGGGCGCCAATAGGTGGCGCCGTAAACCGACCACGTGATCTGTTTAAGCCGGAAATATGTTGGCACAACGCCCATATATGACATACATAATAGGCACTCTACAGTATTACATTATATACACACACATAGTATATACAATACCGTGCAAAAGTCATAGGCACATACAAAGAAATGCTATAAAGCAAAGTTGCTTTCAGAAATAATGCAATTAAACATATGAACATACAGTGGGGGAAATAAGTATTGAATGTGTCAACATTTTTTTCAGTAAATATATTTCCAATGAGGTCATTCACATGAAATTCACAACATTAAAGTCCATAAATAAAGTTATGTGTAATAAAGTGGAATGACACAAGAAAAAAGTATTGAACATGCTGAGGAAAAGCAGTTCTCCAAGGCAAGGTAAGGCAAGGAACCATCTGAAATCTGTAAGTAATTATACCGCCTATCTGTGCAAATTAATATCAGCTGGGTTAGTAAATTGATGATCTATAAAGAGGCTTTTCGTTACCAAGATGTCACACAAGAAATATCCCATGATGGGTAAAAGCATAGAGCTCTCCCAAGACCTTCGCAACCTTACAGTTGTGAAACATAGTGATGAAATTGGATACAGTAAAATGGTAAATGGTCTGCACTTATATAGCGCCTTTATCCAAAGCGCTTTACACTGTGTCTCATTCACCCATTCACTCACACACACACCAATGGTAGCAGAGCTGCCATGCAAGGCACTAACTTGCCATCGGGAGCAACTTGGGGTTCAGTGTCTTGCCCAAGGACACTTCGGCATGTGGAGTCATGTGGGCTGTGAATCGAACCACCGACCCTACGATTAGTGGACAACCCATTCTATCATGCGAGAGGAGCTCCTTGCAAGATTTCTGACCAGGGAGTCAGAAGAATAGTCAGAAGAGTAGCCCTACAGACAAGGACCACTCGGAAAGAGAAAACAATAGGCAATGCACTCCACTGCCATGGCGTCTATGCACGTTCATCCGGCAAGACTCTATTACTAAAGAAAAGGCATGTCGAAGCTCGTTTAAAGTTTGCTACGACTCATTTGGACAAGCCTATGAAGTACTGGGAGAGTGTTGTCTGGTCAGATGAGAGCAAAATGTAACTTTTTGTCTATCATACTACACACCATGTTTATACCAACAGTGAAGTTTGGAGGTGGAAGCATTATGGTGTGGGGCTGTTTTACATCACATGGTACTGGCAGACTTCATATAATTGAAGGAACAATGAATGGAGCCCTTTACTGGGAGATTCTTGAGAAGAATCTGCTGCCATCCACCAGGATGATGAAGAAGAGACATGGGTGGAACTTCCAGCAGGACAACGATCCAAAGCATAAAGCAAAGCAAACTAAATTGGTTTCCGAGAGAAATAAAATCAAGGTGTTAGAATGACCCAGTCAGTCACCTGACTTGAATCCAACTGAACACGATATAAAGACAATATGTTTAGAAGAATGAGCCAGAATCACACCTGAATACTGCGGCCCATTAATTTCTTCATACAGGAAGCATCTTGAAGCTGTCATTACAAACAAAAGGCTTCTCCATTAAGCATTAAATAAATTAAAGTTAGCGTGTTCAATACTTTTTTCCTCGCGTCATTCAACTTTATTACACATAACTTCATTTATGGACTTTAATGTTTGGATTTCTTTGCATGTGTGGATTTCTTGAGTTAATACTGATATCTGGTGAATATTTCATGTGAATAGCCTCATTGGAAATATATTTACTGAAAAAAATGTTGACGCGTTAAATACTTATTTCCCCACACGGTATATATTTGAACCCCTGTGCACAAAACAAGCTCCGTGAAGACATGGAATAGGCACATAGGTGTGATGGTCATGTGTCCACATAGTTTTGGTTATATAGTCTATTTGAGTAGGTAAAAGTGAGCGGTCAGATATGAAGCTCACGGGACAAAGAAAGACCACATTCATGGCACGGTTGTTATTAGCTGCCTGGTCATAACGGCTGTGGTTTAAATTAGGCTAGTAGTTTAACTAAATTAGAAAATATCACTTATATCAGTAAAAATCAATCCTGGGCACATTTCTAGCTGAGGTTGAGGTAGAGGTACATAGGTACATAGTGGTAGGGTTCATTTAAAAAAAAAAAACCCTGCTGGCTTAGGACACACCAATTTATAGATACAAATTTTTATACTGCTAAACACATATGGATAGTGGCGCTGCATTACAACCCCAGTAACATTGCGGACCCTTCACATAAGCTGATTTAAAAACGTGTGTAATCTTTGATATTCTGAAGTTTTCCATTCGGAGATGTTTATTTATGGTTTATGGAATGAGTCTCCATTTCAGTGCTTTGTAACAGTCAGCGGTAAAACTGTATTTTTGAAAGTCTTCACAACAGAAGACTTTGTGTACTGCAGTTTCTTGGTAACATGCGAGAGAAGCTGGTGATGGAAAGGTTATATATCCGTTATAACGTAGGTCATTAAATGAACTAATAGTTTTGCGGACATTCCACGGCATTAAATGTAACTATAAACGGTTTTAATTAATAAAATTAACACATAGGCTAATTATCAGTTTTGGCAAAATGATGTAGTATAAGAGGAATAAAACACTTTAAAATGTGCTGTAATAGGAAAATAATCCACCCTCCCACCCCCAAACATTTACCATAAAATAGTGTTTAATCTGTCCAATATTAATAATAAGGCTGAGGCACACATCATATATATATATATATATATATATATATATAATATATTATAAATATATGCACCTTACATTTAGTTTCATTTTAATGGAGCTTTGGAATGAGACACAGTACATTTTCACTTTTAATAGTAATATAGCTATTTGTTTTTTATTTTCTTAAAGTTCTTGTACTTTGCGGCTTCGCAGAGCCTCCTGCGATCACTGGCACATACACCGATACAACAACAGAAATATGAATATTTGTGCATTTTCATTTTCAGCATATTTTTTTTCCTTCGATGTATTCTGGAGTGAGAAAATAGATACCCGATTTTTTTTTTTGGACAATCATAATGTATACCAATTATATTATATTATATTATATAGTAGTACAATATATTTGAAGGGTGTCTTATTAAATTTTTTCTTTTATTCCTAAAATGTGCCATCAAAGCCCGGTGTTTACTTTCAGCATGAAATCAAACTTGACAATGAAAAAAACAAAACAAGAAAAAAAAAACAATGTTGACAATATAAAAATACATGGTATTGTAGTTCCTTAAATAAAGCATCAATCTATATATAAAATATTATATTGAAGTATATAAAAATATGCCTTTTCAGATAGAGTAATAGCCATCAGCTTTCAAGAACCTATCACCCAATGGCAATCACAAAAAAAAAAAGGATTTATGTACAAGTGACTTGTGTATTAACGCTCAGACTGTCACAACAGAAAGGATCGAATGTTTTCCCAAATCATGTGCATGTACGGTAGTGTTGATGTCTTGGTTACATGAAATACATGAACATCTCCAAAGAAATACAATAATACTCTGGAATAAATTAAATGCAAAGGCATCATTTTGCTTTCATACATATTAATTTAGTCAGTGTATCTTTGGAGAGAGGGAGAGGGGATGGCAGGGGAGGCGGAGAGAAAAACGGCACCCATGCCCGCTTTAACAGTATTTACGGCCTACTCAGAGATACACAAGACAAAGGCAGTGATGGCTATCACAGAAAAATGGACGCTACTAAGTGGCCAGGGTGTAGAGTCTCGTTTCGAAGTGATCTACCACGGGTGGAGTGATGGAGTGTCTCGTTGGCTCTGTGCTTACACGCTGCAGGACCTGTAGAGGCGTATGGCAGTGACGTGAACCTTCAGTTGATGCGTTGGATGGAGTGTTTGAGCGAGGAGCGTGTGTTTCCCGTGTTGAGTGGTTTTCCCCTGGGGTCTCATGGCCAGGCAGTGTCTAGCACGAGCGGCTCGTCCTCCCGTCTCCCATATGCCCCTCCCCTCCTCTTCCTCGTCTTCCTCCTGGCTCAGAATTGTGGCACCGTGTGCCCTGTCTCACTCTCCGTCGCACGGTAAAGTGCCGTCTTCGCCGGCTTGGGACGGTAGGGTGATGCCTAATTCGTCCACGCACCAGCAGTGTCCGCGCTGCATGCCTTTAGAGGACCGACACTGAGGAACAACAGGTACACACTTAAACTAAATGTACATGCGTTATAAGCAGATGAAAATACGACATGTCCTTCTTTAATTAAAAAGTCTACCGGAACTATAGGAGTACTAATTTGCTTTCCAACATAAAATTTGAATGTGAATAACTTCGCATGCAAGAAAATCATAGTTAGAGCATTCTGAGAGTTACAAAGGTCAGTCACATGACCACCATTACTTATTTACATACAGTTATATACACACAGGCTGTCTGAAGCAATTTTGTGCATCTACCTCCCTAACTATAGTTTCTACTCCGTTCGTCCATCCATTTTCTGTACCGCATATCCTACACAGGGTCACGGGGAGCCCGGAGCCTATCCCAGGGAACTCAGGGCACGAGGCGGGGGACACCCTGGACGTGGTGCCAACCCACCGTAGGGCACAACCTCACACACACTCACACACTACAGACAATTTGGAAACACCAATCGACCTATAATGCATGTCTTTGGACTCTAGAAGGAAACCCTGAAACATGGGGAGAACATGCGAACTCCATGCACACAGGGCACAGGCAGGAATCGAACCCACGGACACTGGAGGTGCGAGGCAAACATGCTAACCTCTAACCCCTTTATGCGCTTAAGTTTATTTAAGAATACATTCGTTTCTAGGCATCTTTCATCTTTCATGTGAGTTTGTATTGTGTTTTATTATATTGAGTTCTCAACACTCGATATAAAGGCTGTGGGATTACGACTGCGTTTCTGTCTTAAGACCTTAAACACATTCGTTCAGTTGTATATACACCACTTTTTATATGTTCTAGCATGGATCCAGAACATACTAACTCCTTGAACCTGGTAATATTATATAAAAAATATTATATATAATTCATTACACATTATCATTTTATAGTATTCCACTATTTCAGGTGGACACATCAATACATTTTATTACAGTTTGTCATTATTGAGCACTGTATTATCACCGTTAAGTCATGCTGTATTTAAAATTTCCGTTACATGATAGTACTGGAGTTCAGCTAAACTTCTCCGCTCATACGATCATGGTTTTACGGTCATGCTTGAGAAATGGATAATATTTGCTACTGGTATGCTTTCTCACACCTTTATTTTTGTCCCCTCTGTCTAATTAGATCACGTGAAATGATTACATATGCATCGTATACCTGCTTTTTCCTGTAGAAGCCACGCGTGTCGCAGTTGGGGATGTAGATGTCACGATCGGACTGGAAAACGGTAAGTTCGAGGCCACGCAGCACGGCGTTGAGCAACTTCCGGCACGGAGCCTGAAGAGGAAATGAAAGTACAGAGGAAAAAGATGGGAGATTGGGAAAAATGAAACGGACGTTCCGGCTCACGCATGAATGTCTGATCTGAATGCGGATAAGAAGCGCAAGAGTACGTGTTCTTTTTGAGGTTCGGTGATTAGATCTATATCACGGCGCACGGCGGGTCGGACGTCTTTATGCGTTATTGGATCAAAAGGTGTGATGCTGAAACATTTGGGACGTCAGGCCATGATGATTCGGGTGGGAAAACGTAAAGGCTTTGCAAGGGGTTTCTCAGGAACGGGGCTTTAGGATTCAAATCTTGTTCGAGTGTTATAAAGGGGAGAGTTTCGTGGGGGGTTTATCGGGATGAATATGAAGTACGAACAAATGAAATGTGAAAGAAGAAGCAAGAAGACACCAACCTTTTCAATTTCACCGCTGTGGGAAGGATGTGGACCTGCGAATACAAGAAGATGAATGAGTGCTGAAAGGCGTGATGAATCCTGAAATAAAAGATCATTTGTGTTATTATGCGGATAAAATGTGAACCCAGTTTCAGTTTTGCCCTCACACAGGCCATGTGTATCGCAATAGCTGTTGATGAACAGCAGATGGAGACGTCTGGTGCATGAATCAGCACCATGAGAATGTGGGTGACACTGACATGTTCTCACACACACGGTCCTTCCCTATTTCTCATTCCCTTTTTTCCTGTTTGACCCATTTCATTTCAGTCACACATGCCCAATTTGACACACATAGGATTGACACAAATGCTCACGCACACTGACAGTAAGTGGTCTTATAGTCACTCACTGAAGTCACTGAATTGCTTTTGCACGGCAGTGGAATTTATTGTCATTGCACGCAAACTGACAGCTATTCCGGGCATTTCAGAGGCTACGCATGCCTTTCTTCTGCTAGCGTTTCTGTCATCCCTGTGACACTGACACTGCAGCACAGTGACCAAGGTGAGTGTCTGATAAGGCATCCGTGGAGCCTGAAACCCATGCTGCTGCTGCTGCTGCTGCTATATGCCGGTGTGCTTAAAGCGGATCACGGCGTTCATTCTAATTCTGCGTGCAATGATACAGCATGACTCAGAGCTTGTCATGCTTGAGGACCGTACGCCTGCGAAAGGCAATGAGCTCTTACCTGCAGGGTGGGGTTTTTCGGTGGGACTCGTCTTGATCTGCTTGGTGCATATGCCTCGGCCCTGCAGCAGAGCCTGGAGCGGGCTGTGGTCGCGTGGAGGAGGCATGCAGCGCAGGCCCTTGGCACAGCTCAGCGTGTAAACCCCGCACGGCTCCCCTAAAGCCAGCACAGCTGTGTTGGCCGCACCGACAGGGTCCCGAGAAGCTCGGGAGTCTTTGCAGGACGGGCAGATCTTATGAGGACCCAAGCGACTGGCCAGAGTCCAGGATCCACAGTGAGCGATGAGCAACAGGACAACTGCCGTCAAGTTCAAGAGCAAAGGCATGTTTGCGCCGTGGGACTCCGTGCTCCTTCGCCCGTTCGTATACGTGCTCCTTGGCCGATGCTATTTCTGGAGATCTGCTTCTCTCGCTCTCTTTTTCTTTTCGCTCGGTGCTCCGTTCAGCCTGAGTGCCAGAGGACACGATCCTGAGAAATGCACAGAGCAGCAGCTTTTAAAGATCTGAAAGGCGGTGATAGAGAGAGAGGGAGAGAGAGCATGGTTATGACACTTTCAGGGGCTGGGACTGAGAGAGAGAGAGAGAGAGAGAGAGAGAGAGAGAGAGAGACTGAAAGAGAGAGAGAGCAAGGAAAGGAGGGAGGGAGAATGAGAGAGGGGGGAAGAGAAAGAGATTATATTTGCTTTCAGAAATGATCAAGCTCCATTCCAGCTTTTCCTCCTCCGTTCTCACATCTGGAAGCACTCCTTTGCCTGAAATCCAAATGTGGCACACGTCAAAAGCCATGCAATGCACCGTACATGAAAATGTCACACCGTTCTGGTCACGTTTGCCATGGTAACACACAGAGGGCAAAGGATTCAGCTCCTCTCGTGCCTACACTGCTGCACTACTTTCAGACTTTCTACTCCAGTCATAAAAATACTGAAAAGACTATGTGCTCTGAGTTTAAGTGCTGTATCGCCAGAATAAGATGACAATGCAATCATTTCTATGGTGCGGAATCATTATCTGACTCAATCTGACTCTTGCATGTGTATTAGTTCTGAGAAACTTTTCTCAATGTACAGGTATGATTGATTATCGAAATCTCCACTTAAGTAGCATGTAACACCTGGATATATCCATGACTCTATTCATATATATATATATATATATATATATATATATATATATATATATATATATATATATATATATATATATATATATATATATATTTGTGTGTGAACATCATAACACACGATTGTGTCGAAACATGCAGCTGTCTATTAAAATGCCGTTATCTAGATAATTGTGGACAACATGTTAAAGAGCACAAGACAGTCTGTTGAAGTGGTAAATAATATTACAGTTAAGATTACTTGACATTACCTAGGTTTTATTGCAGTACTTTGGCAGACACTTGCTGTTTTTGAAAAGTGCTGTATAAATAACGGTGACTTGACTTGACGATCAGTTTATTCGCCCAGTATGATCTCCACAATAGATTTCATGCCCAAGCGTGTATCCTTTCACCTAAATACCATTACAACTAGGCTGTAAACTGGGATTTTTCTCCCTTTATGACAGTTCTCAGCCAAATAGTAGTGTCTTCTTTCTTCACGTGACTGTGTGGAAACTTTCCTGGAAAGACAGAAACAGAATTTAAGAGTCATTCGAGCAATACTCTCAAACGCAGACCTGTTCAGATCTAGTCTTGTTCGAAGTATGACATATGAGTCAGCTGAAGTTCCCCGTTTCGGAGGAATGCCTGTTGCCTGAACACTGGGAACGCAACCAGATTGAAGATTTCTCTTTCCTCTATTCTGCTCAGATGTTAGCCAGCTGGTGTTGTTAACGCAATATCGGCAGAGGTGATCAATTTTGGCAAAGGGAGTAAGGTTACTTGCTGTGTTCTTTTTCCATATAAGGCTAAGTGCAGAACCAATGCTTATTTCCTACATGTTCCAACTGTATTGCAAACCAATGGGGTGGGCCTTAATGTTTTCTTTCCTCCGAAATTCTCTGTCAGAACAAGACTCCATCCCCTCCACCCATTGAGATAGCCATTCTCTCCCAAATCCCTTTTTCAGATGTGTACATCACCCATCACCAGCCATCCAACCACATGTAAACCCTTCACACACTGCTACTTTAAATGCACAGCATTCTGGAAATGTTTTTCCACACAGATTCATGCGTCTTTCCATCTTGACAGGTGTCTCCTGCAGAAGCTTTTAACTCTTGCCATTTCCATAACAAGGCTTTAAATGTAGATTGCATGTGATTTTTCATCATCTTGCTCAGGGTTGTGGTGAATCCAGAGCCTATCCCAGGAACACTGTGAACAAGACGGGAATACACTAAGGATGGGACGCCAGTCAATCGCAGGACACCATGCGCACCAATTCACACCTAGGGACAATTTATTGTAGGCAGTCCACCTACCTGGAGGTTTTTGTGAGGTTGGAGAAAAATGGAGAATCCAGAAGAAACCAAGTTTTGTTAAAGCCAATGTTTCTTACACCATGTTTTGATGACTAGTATGGCTGCAGCTAAGAAAATTATTCTCCTCAATTGGAAATCAGCCCGTTTTTTTTTTTTTTTTTTAAAAAGGTGACTGTCTGAGATGGCCCATGTGGTGCAGATGGACCAACTGAGATGTTGTGACATGAAAGCATAGAAGCATTTTTCCAACATTACATTTTTAGATGTATTAAAGGGATTGAAGGTGGAACTCATGGTATTTGCAGGTTTGTCTACCAGTGATGCCACAGTCATACATGGGCAGGAGTCCAAGAGAGAAAAATTGCCTGATTGAAATTGGGTGGGAGGGAAGTTATTCTCTCTCTCCCCTGTCAGTTTATGCGACGTTAGCCAATCATGTTTACGTATGCGTAAGAAGGTGTATAACGTTTTCTTCTGAGTGTGTTAATCTGCCTGTGACGCAGCATGAGCACCAGTTTAAAAATATACGGTTGGCTGGCTTCACTTGTCTGGAGAAAGCACGTGTTAGCCTTCACCCTCCCTGGTTTGTAGCTGTTGTATGATAGTGGAGAGCTGGCTGGTAGGTGGGAATTGAAAGGAGAAAATTGGTTGAGAAGTCGGGCTGCTTGTTTTGCTTGTTATTTGTTCACTTGTTAATAAAACACTTTAAATAAAATGTAAACGTTCCTTAATGGTTCCTTGGGTGGTTAACACATCATATAAATGACACACCAAACAACAATATAGGGTGCTAGATATAGATGGCGGAGATGGCGGAGGCAGACATCAAATACGGCATTGTGAAAAAGACAGCTGAGTTTTGGAAGATCAACTATATCTGTTCCTCGCCATCCTTCTCCCTGAGGCTCAAGTTCCGCCTGTTTAGCTCCATCGTGGTACTGATGGCAACCCACGCCTGTGAGACCTGGAACGATCAACAAGCATCAACAAGAAGCTTGCCGCCTTCCAGCAGAGGTGCATACGATGAATCCTTAATATCTGATATTCCGATCATATCACCAACAAAGAGGTGCTCTGAAGGAATGGCATCAATCTGACTCAAGCTCCACGTCACTGTCGCCCACAGGAGACTCTGGCTTGCCACGTCCTCTGAATGTAGAGCCATCGGATCCCTAAGACCACATTTGTGGCATTTGGCAGATGCCCTTGTCCAGAGCGACTTACATTTACACAACTGAGCAGTTGAGGGTTAAGGGCCTTGCTCAAGGGCGCAGTAGTGGCAGCTTGGTGGTGCTGGGTTGTGAACTCATCTTCCACCTTCCGGTCAGAAGTCCAATGTCTTAACCACTGAACCACCACCACAATGACATGGGTATCACCAGGCGCCAAACGTCAACGAGGACGCCCCCAAAACACGTGGAGAAGAACGTTCATCCAAGACCTACATGCACTGAACATCAAATTGGGCGATATTGAGTCCAGAAACAATGGAGAGAACGTACTGCTCGATATGCTACATAGAATGGGAGGCTTTAAGTCTTTTTTCCCCCTAGAGAAACTGATCTAAAGCTTTGTATTGAGTCCTTGACCACGTCTATGGATAACCGCATACTAACGCACTAATTAGTATTTCAAAACAGCATATCAAAATAGTGCGCTACAATACTATTTAGTATGCTAGTACGCTGTACCGCTTGACGTTTCTCTGTGGCGCGTTAGTACGCATGCGCTGGATTGTGGCTCGCTTTCCTATTGGTTAAAACCGCGTCAGTGGATTCGACCCCCCTTCCCGGCCACTGTGATGTAAACAGGAAGAGACTTAGACAAATTTTTGTTGACTTTTTCAGGTGACTAGCGTGCTAGCTAATGGAGTTCGTGGCTAGAATTAAACACAAGGGGCCTTAACATCCCACAATATTACCTACTAATGCGAGTAAGGTAAGATTTATTTTAATGAAAAGAACCAAAATGGCGACTCGGTGTCAGCTTCCTTCGAGTGACTTGTTAGATGCTAATGCTAACGTTAACTGCATAGTCAACTTGCTAGATAAGTTTCGAAGGCAAAAGTTTGTGTTAGTGTCCAACTGTGTTTTTAATTAGGAAAAAAAACTTTTTCTATATTCGGCGCGTATTTAGCCAGCTAACTATCAAGAGAATTTGTCAGCTATTTAAGTTTATATATGAGTGAGTTGAACCTGAGTGACAGTTTAATAGTTAAGGGTTGCACAAATAAACACACTGTGAATGCAGTAAGGTGTCCACATCAGTGTTTATGGGTTTGTTTTTAAAGGTGCAATAGATGTTTTTTTAAAACTTCCTTATTTGCTCAAATAAACCAAGGATGATGTGTAGAAAATGACACAAAAACCCCCAAGGCGTTAGGTAAATGTATATTAAGTCACTGAGGAAACAAAAAAACGTTTGGAAAACTGTGTTCCGGTCCGGAATATTGTTTGTGTTTGGGATGCATCTCCTGTCAGTCAGTTTATAGACATTATACTCTATGGTTGCCGTGGACATTAGGGGCGGAGCTTCGTGAATATGGGCGGAAATCATTCAAATCTCAAACATGTCTAAACATTAAAGACTTTGGCTGTGTCCGAAATTGCGTACCGTGACCGTACCTACTGCTCGGCCGTGGATACAGTACATACTGACCGGTATATGTAGTAAGCATGAATACTATGTGGCGTGGATTCCGACTGCTCTTCTGTACCAGTCCCATTGCATTATGGGATAGCGCAGTATCCACACTCTGGTTCCATCCGACTGCAGAGTCGGGGTAGAAGCAGTGGGGCGTCTGGGTATTTCTCACCTACTGTTTTATGAATACTAAGAATTCGGACGTACTACTCCTTTGTACTGCTTTTTACCTACTGTGTAGGGTAGTAGGGATATGTGGACGCAGCCTTTGGCAGTTCGCCGAAGGAGTAGTATGTCTCTCAGACATAGTATTTACCCAGATGACCTACTGCTTCTGTGGAGATTCTGCAGTATGGAACCAGAGTGTGGATACTGCGCTATCCCATAATGCAACGCGACTGGCGCGGAAGAGCTGTCGGAATCAAAAATGGCGGAATGCAGCGCGTCTGCTCTTTTGAAGTTGTGCGTCACATGACAATGCCAACATGGCGGATGTCGTACGTCTGGATTGTATTCATTCTACACACGTATACCAATCAGTACGTACTGCATTGACGGCCGAGTGGTAGGAACGGAATTGAATGCAGTAGGTACTTTCGGACGCAGCTCTTAAATTGAAACCAAAAAAAGCCTAATCTTACCGAACGCACCCTTTTAATATCCAAGTCTAGTTTCAATAATAACTGAATGGTTACGTCGTTATTATATTACAGGCCAGGTTGAGCATTTTCTTATTCGTTACCTCATTGAATGTCATTCTACCTTAATTGTGGTCCTGTAATCAAGTGCATACAATTTTTTTTAAGTCATCCCGGCTTCTTCTTTTCATTTATTTATTTATTTTGATCAAATGAGGTGTGATGAGCTTATCAGTGAGTGTAGAGTATAATCATCCATTATTGAAGTTGATATAGTAACGTTTAACCTATTAAAGCTGCAAACGTAATTGGTTGCTTTGAACTTAATTTTAATCCAAACCTCTACAACTTAAAAAGCAATAAAAATAATAGCCTTTTTCGGGTTGGATTAGTTTATCAGAGGTACGTCTTTTGTTTTTGTTTTTTTAACATGTCTTGTCAGTGAAAAAACTGTCGCATGGGGACAGCAATCAAATGACAACAGGAGAAGTGGGTTTCTAACGGGTTTTATTTTCTAAGAAATGTTAGATATTTGAGGACCTGGCAATGATGCAGCTAGTCATTAATGATAGAAAACGTAAAGTCGATGATATTGTGCATATGTTAATACAATAATAATATCATGTGAATATAAAGTAATGCTTTATTCCTATAGCTTCCATTATAACGATCCTTTAATCAGCCGGCACGATCTTGCTTTTCTTAATGATTTTATTTTATTTTATTTCTTCCTCTGATGTTATTTTATTTCTTCCTCTGACAAAATGTGTCGTCAAGGTTTTAACACCCAGACCCAAGTGTATGGCTGAGTGCCTTTTCTAAAGCGTCTCTTTTTCATTTTGCGATTCACGAAGTGTTTAATATCTGGAGGAAGGTCCGTGACGCACACGAGACTAAATACGACAAGTAGCAGCACGCAAACGTTACGTCTGTTGTTTTTTTTCCGACGCGAGACGACGTCTGCGTAGAAAATCACGGCTGTGTCCATCCAGAGTCAAACGATCAAGCGACCGCCGAGATTGGCGGAGATCAGTGGGTAATTTGGCCTGTAATTTTCTCAGAGGGTGACGGAGAAGAACACAGACGTAGCCAATCCAGATGCAAATAAAATCACAGAGGAATAAAATAGGAAACGGCCTTAAGACCTCATGTTCGTTTAATCTTATCTACATAGGGATGATGTCAACTTGAGTCTAATTACGATTTCAAAGAAACGTAAGTGCATGTGATCTAAAACGTTTTTAATTTTAAAACAAAGTAACAATTTTTTTGTAGAGACATTCATGAATAAATATTAAGCTACATATTTGTCATGTGATCAATTTATGATGTGATTATCAGGTCCTCAGTGTTTTTGTTTTTTTTTGTTATAAAATCTTTTTAAATCGTGACAAACGAGTCTATGACCGGAACAGTTGGACAGAAACGTTAAAAGAAAAAAAAACCCCAAAGTTTTTCCATCATGATGGGCAGCTGTCACATCACCCCCAAACGTTCTCTCCGTCAAAGATGTTTCATGCATCTGGATTGCAATCAAGGAAAGACTATTGTGGCCTCTTTTATGCAGTAATTAGTTTTGCCAATTGATTGCAGCTTGACTGCATTCTCTAAACATCTGTCCCCAACACAAGAATTCTAAACATCGTCGATGTGTTTTTCTTTCCACTGTTTTTTTTTTCTTTTTTTTCTCCTTCTTCCCCCAGACCAAGATGGACGACATCAATTTACACTACAGGATCCTCAACTGGAGGCGCAGGATCAGAGAAATAAGGGAAGTGCGTGCCGTACGCTACCAGGAGCGCTACAAACGCATGATGAAGGACGGAGACACTTTGAGGTGCGTCCGCTGACTCTCTGGGGTTATAAAGCCTATATGTTTCCTGGAATGAGTCACGAGGTGTTTAGGAATTAGCCAGACGTGCTTTATGTAAAGCAGATTACAGTTCTAGGAATTCAGACAAGTGAGAAACATCTGATCAGAAACAAGTTTTTAAAAAAAAAAAAAAAAAAAAGTAGTCAGCTAGTCATCTTTTCCATCGTTGAAGCAAAAACCGATTCGGGACGTTGCTGTTTTTATTAGGACGGTTACACGGTGATGAACAAGAGCAAACATTGTGTCATGCTGATGTAAACAAGCGAAATATACACTTCCAGCTTCAATGCTTTTATAGCCTACACTGTTACCAGTGAATAATAAATAAATCAGTGCAATTAATCTGCAAAATAACCAGTCTGTTACAATATTTATAGCAGTGTCTGTTGGTTAAAGTGCTGTACTGTTATGCTGTAAAACACGTGTTTAAAACGCACTCATGGGAATGACCTGGAACTGAGCGCACGCAGCATGGAAGCTCATGTCCGTCAGCAGATCCTTATACCACGTAAAGCCGAATTGGCTTCACGGTAATACAGGCTGTCGCAAAAGTCTCCATACGCAGGGGACTGTGTTCGCCAGCGCCACGTCGGTTGCGCCTTCGTCGGTGGATGCTTGTGGATGCCAACTTCTCTTTCTGGCCGCGACACTTCCAGGTTTTTCGAATGTGTACCTGAAGCACTGTACTCCATGTCATGTTTCCTGTAAGAGTCCATCGCAACCTTTTGACAGTTTCCCGATCCAGCCAGGAGAATGATTTCAGTACGTCCTTCTTTTTACAAAGGCGTTCTTAAAGGCTATCTGGGAAAAAAAAAATAATAATAATGGAGACTTTTGGGACACCCTGTATATTCAGACTACATTTAACTTCTCTCTTTAGCATCTTCCTGCTGTTCACCTCACTAGATTAATGTATTAGACGACCAGTCTGTTTAGTAGTGCAAGCGCTAGTCCCAAAGCCCCAAAGCAACCTGTAGAAGTTAAAGAAATCTGACTAGAACTGACCATAAATAGGCAAAAAATTCCTCACTTTAGATCTGTGAACATAATTTAATAAGGCCAGAGCATTGGGAATTAAATCACTTTCCAAGTTAATGAAATCAAACTAATGAAAGACAAGCTCATGGCTTTCCTTCTTATTTGTTGCCATGAATAACGTCTCAGAAATTCACAGCTTTCATTTGTCTTCCTTCCTAGCAAGTATTCGCCAGCGGAGGCCGTTCTGTCCTTTTCCGACCACCTGCAAACTCAGCATTAATGTCGACTGTGGCTCAAACGGTTTCTTTTGAAACGTCCCAGTCAGAACTCATTCCCAGTCCGTCAGCACGGTAGAGCCGCGACTGAGAAGCGGCGTGCGTGCCGCGGAGCCATCAGCTCTTCCCCAAAAACGCAAACAAGGCCTGCCTCTCGCAAAACCTCACTGATTGAAATAATTATAATCTCAGCAATTGTTATGGGCTGCTTGTTTTTTTTTTTTTTTTTTTTTTTTTCGCTCAGCAAAAGATGAAAGGCACGTTTGACGTCTCGGAAAAACAGAGCGCCTTTGCACAACATGGTGTCCCGAATTCCACAAAACATAAGATGCCATATTTTCCATTGCCACGGTCACATTTGATCGGAGACGGAATGTGCGAACGCGAAGGTCAGGTTGCGGTTAAACATCTTTTTGTGAGAAATCCGTCGTCTCGTTCGAGCGCGAGCGGGTTTCAGCACACAGGTGCGTTTTTAACTGTTGCGTCCAGAAACGACGAGTCAAATTCAGAGATTGGGAGCAGGGAAACATTCCACCTCACGCCAACACGGCTATCGAGAGGAACTTACCGTCTGAGCGTTTGAGTTAGTCAGAGTTGGTGGATATCAAAGGTTATTTTCAATTCGTCTTGTCAGAATTGAACCAATCGAGGCTTGAAATGCTTCACGTTGCTCTCTGACACATATCTGCAAAAAAAAACGCAGCTAAAAAATGTCGAAAAACGGTAGGAATTTTATAAAATGATGTAAGATTTGAAAAAAAATGGTCATCATAAGTGCTTGATAATTATATTTAATTATTATTGATAATGTTATTGAATGAATCCTACTTAGCAGTAATAGTTGATTGATGTATATATTTTTAATAAATTTTTTTTGTATTCAGTATATTTAAAAAAAAAAAAAAAAAAAAAAATCTTTTCCTGAGTATTCAAGGGAAAATGTGAGCCGTGATCGTGGTGGAAGGATGGAAGTACCTATAGCAACAGTGCTCTTTATGAAGTGTTTCTAAAGTGCTGTAATTTTCTCTGCTGTAGTTACCAAGGGAACTCTGATGAAGTTGGCTGCTATGTGGCTCCACGGCCTTTATCAAAAGGAAACTGTTACTTTGAGGTAAGCAATGGCAGCAGTACAGGATTTAAGGCACGGCGTTTCAGGTACAAATGACTGATAATGAGTGATAATGTCGGTCAGTTTCTTTCCCCTCCACATTTTTTTGGATAAAGTCTGTTTGTAACGCATCTTCTCGTAAACTGTTAAACGAATACTCAACCGAAACACTGTTTTTATTCACTCAAGACCATCACATGATCTGAAACTTTGGTACAATCACTGTCATGTCGTGTGTATATATATATATCTCCTGACAATTCAAGTGTCATTATGATATACCTGGCAAGTTTCTTTAGAAACCTTATATAGCCTACCGTGTACTTATATACTCGGGATTGTATTGTTAAAACTCCCCCTTTTTTTTTTTTTGTTTTTTTTTTTAATCAGTGTTTGTTTCCATATTTAGAACTACAACAATTCTCAGTTTACAGATGACCTGCGTTCAAGAATTTTTCAATATTTATTCCTTTCCCTAAATATACACTTGCTTTAATAGGAACGCCTGCTCATTTATAGTATTAAGCATGCAAATTTATGTATGTTAATTAATTAGACTACACCTCGTTTGCATAACAATTGCCCGATTGCCTACTGTTTCCTTTTTTTTAAACGAACACCGTATCCTTTCGTCATTCTGCTGCTTTTAAGACTTTAAATGACATCGAGTACTCAACTCGACCTTCTTCTGTTTCTTCTTCTTCATCTCTTTCTTCCTGCTACTGTTTAAGTTAAAAAAAAGTGTTTTTTTTTCTTAAAGATCTAACCCAGATTTGTTTTAAGCAAAATCAAACGCAGCAACGTCAACACATTATACATTTCCATTCATCTCCAGACAAAAACAAATTTCAGATGCAAATCGAATACAAACTTGAAGCATGGAGATTGCATAACATGCAACGAGCACGCCCTTTTTTCCACTCTGGGGGTTTTTTTCTTTCTTCATGTTGTAAGGTTCAGTAAAACTGAGTGTCCTTTCTGATTCAGATATTTCTCAACACTTGTGCTAAATTTAGCATTTTTTCCATTTGAAACAGAGACCTACTCAGTACCTCTGTCAAAAAACCCCCCCAAAAAAACAAGGCGACTTGAAGCTATTAAATCCCATATGCGGATTAATCGAGGATCATGTGGTAAGCAGAAAGTCCAGCCACACGACCTGCGATTTTCATACAAATTCATACATCGTCCTCTTTTCTATTAATAACATATCAAACAATTTGTAATTCATACCATTTATAGTAGATCAAAATGGATCGCGTGAAACACGAGTTCTGAGTTGTTGTGCCGACAGAACACCGAGAGGTCGTCCATCTCGTGAAGAATACTCTTTAACGAGTTCGTTCTGTCCCACACGCAGCCTCAAGGAACACTTAAAAAATTTCCTGCGACTTCTCCAGGACACGCTGCACTTCTCGGGTTGATATGGGTGATGCCTTTGGCGTAAACTAGCGCTTGGGAAAGGAGCACGCAGGTGATTTAATATGGAAAAGCCTACGAGGTTGTGGCTGTAAATTGGGCTTTGGGTGAAGGCGTGCTGCGAATGATTTACGACGCTGGTTTGAGGCCGCTGGCAGCTTGTCGTGGTTTGATAAACGTCCACTTCCACATGGGCATTAGAGCTGGAAAGTAGCACCCTGTCCATGCTGCAGTGTTGTGTGTGTGTGTGTGTGTGTGTGTGTGTGTGTGTGTGTGCGTGGAGCTCGATTTTGTATGCAAAAAAAAACAAACTCCCTTATGGCACTTTTAGGTCTAAACGAAGTATCTCACAATTAAGGCAACGTTTCTGATTCTTTAATTTTTTTTTACCAAGGGTGCCAATAATTTTGAACTTGACTGCATTTGTTTAAAAAGACAATTGAAATGAACATGAACGGTTTATTCAACAATACCTAAAGACACGTGAAGCCAGAAGTCTCAGCTGCATCATGTTGCAGTATAACTCACTCAATGGAACGAGCTATCCGCCCTCTTCCACTTATATGAGCTCACCGAAGCCTGCGATTGGTTAGTGTCACTGTGATTGACAGGAAAGAGAGTGTGTACCACCCCTCCAACCCAGAGGCCGGTTTTCCAACAACCCAGAGGCCGGTTTTGCTCCATCGGACGTCCGGCTGCCGGTGGCTGTGACATCATCAGGAATCAAATTTGACATTTATTGCGACGATAATATGAATTTTTTTTTATTTCTTTAAAGTAAAATTATTATTGTGCAAATTAAAAACTTCAGCATTGTGACGCCGTCATCGATTGTTTTCTTGAAGGAATAGTGTCAAGTCCGGAATTATGGGCACTCTTAGTAAAAATGCGTCTTAAAGTCCCCGTGAAGCGCCTTGAAACGTGCAGCGTTATTCTACGTGTTGACGTAATTTCCACTAAAACAGGAATTCAGGGCGAGACACATCGAGTGGCTCCTCCCCCTTTTTAAATAGCCAATAATGTTTAGCTTACCGCACAACCCGGGCTAAACCGTACTCAACAGCCCTGAGCTGGCACAAATACTACCTTCTTCAAAGTGAATGAATTCAAGCCGTTTCCTTCTTAACCAACTTACAGTTGGAAAACTGAATAAGACGGTCACGTTGGAACGGCCAGAGACACGATTACAACCCGTGTTCGCCGATATGATTCCTCTCACTTTTAGCATTTTTTGGGGCGGGACATGTTCGAGTCTAGATCTCGTTTGATTGGACAGAAAATCCGATGAGAAGCTGGAGTGCAGAGTGATGTCATCAAAATTGTTGATCCGTATCGGTGGTCGAGAGAGAGAGAGACGGAGAGAGAGATTTTCTAAAGGTGAAGTTTGTTATTGTTTTGGAGCACACTAGCTTATAGATAACCTTTAAGCTAACATCCATCTATCCATCCATCCATCTTCTACCGCTTACTCCATTTCAGGGTCACGGGGAAACCTGGAGCCTATCCCAGGGAGCATCGGGCACAAGGCAGGGTACACCCTGGACAGGGTGCTTAAAGCTAACATATTCATACTAAAAGCCATAAAACTTCCATTTTGATTTCATGGGGACTTTTTATTACGAGCTTAAGTCATTTTTTTTCATCACCCAGACTTTTTTTTTTTTTAAACCCATCCATCATGCAGTTGATCTGAATCCCAAATTCATTACTTATGTGCACAGCCTCGGGTATACTATAAGGGCATTGTACACCCTCTGTGTAGTGCACTTCTGATATCTGATATTCGGCCCAAAAAAAAAAAAAACTGGGCTAAATCTATCCAGGCAAACGTATATTTATGTCTTACATATTTACTCAAATGAATACTGTAAGTACGCTCCTTTTAAAAGTACTCTTGGTAATGGAGTTTGTTTGAAAGGCAATTATGCAGAGGATAAAAGACTTGGGGGCGTGCTTTTATAGCTGGAAAGTACTCAGTGGCAAGCTTGTGCTGCTTGACCTGAAGAGTTACTGTTACAGCATATCCTGAAGTGTTTTATTCCTCTTATACCACAGCAGTTTGCCAACGATCACAGGTTTTATTGGTGAAACGACGGCATTTCCTACGTTTCGTCTGTAGGTCTCGGAACATCCGCGAAACAAGGTCCTGTTACGTTATGGCAGATACAAACTGCTCGTCATGTTACAGAGAACTGGATGGAGGCATCCTGTGGTGGAAAACTAACAGCTGTACCTCTGACACTGGCGTCTCCTTCTGTAAATACTAAATAAACCTCTCCTCACAGAAAACTTTGCATTAAACCATAAACAATCCCCGTGCAGTATTTCAGTGATTGTACTCGGCTGTGTGTTTTAGCTCTGTGCTGCTTCGCTAATGACGTCATCAACGCTGTAATGGTCAATAAAGCCAAGCGAATGAAGGTTATAGTTGCCGTGCGGCATCCAGTGATGCTCTTTGCTGGATTATGGATGTTCTCCCCGCTGAAAATTCACAAAAACAATAGAAACCCTCATAGAATTTGTAACGGTTTTAATGGTGATAATATGAATTGTATTGGTTTTAATAGAAACTTTAATGGTCCCTATGGGTCTCTACTGGTAATTTGTTGTCTTCTATCGGTGGCACGTTATGTCTTGTGGATACCATTTAAGGACCAATAATGGTAGAAATGGTTCGCTGATTGTTTGTGATGGTATTTGTAGTGCAACCATTAGAATTTCTGTGATGGTTTCTATTGTTTTATTTTGTTCTGAAGCCTTGTAATAGAAGAGGCTATTCAGCTTCCGCGTCTCGAATCTCTCGCTGTACTGGGTAATGCAGGTCATCCGATTCCGACGCGTGTTTTGGAGAGAAACCCCAGAGTATGGACGCTGCCCCCCCCCTCCGTAAAGGTTCTGCGTCTGGTGGAATATACGTCAGTGGCATGATCATATTTCCTCGTTACATTTTCACAGACGTTTCAGTTCACCTCATTTGACCTCCAAGAGTCAGCGTGCTTCCCCGCTCGCCCATCATCTGTCTGACACACACTCTGCTGAACCTCTTTCCCTTGTTTCAACAACTTCACTCCAAAAAAAAAAAAAAAAAACCCCAAAAAAAGCCTCAGTGTGTTCTTAGGCTGCCTGTTTTTTCAGTGAGTGTGTGTGTGTGTGTGTGTGTGTGTGTGTGTGTGTGTGTAAATCAATTTTGTCCTTAGTCAAGTGGAAATTTTCTCTATTAGCCTAATTGAATATTTTGTCTGGAAGCCTGGGCTGAAATTCTGCAGCTCCCAAGTTCACAGCAGGGTTCTCTTTTTGTGGAACGGCGCGTCTTCGGCGCATTAAATTCACAGCAGGGAGCTTGTACAGCATGTACTTCGGACATCAATATTTTAAAGTTTGAGGAGCAAATCCTCAAAAGAGGCAAACGGAAAGTCATATCTCTTTCTCCTATGTTTTATCTCCTGGCTGTATGCTTTTAGGTTTTAGAGCTGAAATAGCCAACAGCTGCACGGCAGCCATTTTCCTGGAGAGCGCTAAAAACCATTCGTCTTTGCAGACTAAGATTGAGCTTTCTTTTCTGCTGAGGCCAAGTTTCCTCAAGAATAGTGAATCTAATGGTATTCTGACCTTTTATGGAGGTCATTCAAAAAAAAAAAAAAAAAAAGACTTGCATGGGAGGATGTGATTAAATTAGTCAGGGAGTCTAATTAGTGGAAGCGAATGGAGTTAGTTCCAGGGTTTTCCAAGAAATCAGAATCAAGTTCATCAAATTTATTCAAAGCAAGTCGTGCTGTGAGAGAGCAGGTTACTTGACATAGCAGGTTACTTGACTTTCTTTTTTTTTTTCCCTTCTTTTTCTTCACGGCTGTTCTCGCTCCCCAAGCTCAGGCCAAGCTGAGGCACATCTGTGATATTCATATTCAACACGGCGCATGTGACAGTCCTCTAAAATAATCTGAAACCGTGAGCAGCCGTGATTTCCTGTGGTTCAGAGCTCCATTCAGTGCAGACTTCCTGCTACCGTGTCGTCGTTGTCGTCATCGTCTTGTTTTGTTTTCTTACCATAAAGCTACTTTCACATTGTCCTGCTTCTTCCTAATACGTCTGATCTACACATTCATGATTATATAGTAAGGTGTGTAGTAAAAAAAAAAGTCCATTTTGATCAGATTTCAGAATACAAACCCGATTAGTATGATTCTGAGAGCTCCGTGCTGTTATGAGAGAGTTGTAGGATTACTCTGAGGTGTTGTGTTGTGAAATTTCAGGTGACTATAATGGACACAGGTGTCAGAGGGACTATTGCTGTGGGTCTGGTTCCTCAGTTCTACAAGCTTGATCATCAGCCTGGCTGGCTGCCTCACTCAATCGCTTACCACGCTGATGATGGGAAGTAAGTGTTTCATCTTGTGGGGTTTTTTTCTTGTCGTCGTCGTTGTTGTTCTTTGATTGAGTGTCTTAAGCAAATGACCTAATAATCAGATCCTCCAGGATTTAGCCATTCAAAATCAAGGAAACGCCGCAATATTCCGAGGAGCTCGCGAGGTGCGTCATGTGACCTCAGCAGAGTGTGCGTTCAGCCGAAGCCCTCTTCTATATCGCGTGCGTCAAACAGGAGTACAGCTAAAAGTTCTCGTTTACCAACAAACACCACTGTGAAAGACCGTGCGATTGCAATTTCACCAATTCAAGTAGTTTTCTGCAACAAAAGTAGAAAAACTCAGCTGCAGCAAAAGCAGGCATTTTCCCCAACAACAATCACACACACAAAAAAAACTCGTATTAAACTAGTACTAAAATCCTGTACGGACTAAATAAAGGTTTCTGATGGTAGCTTACATGGACGTCAAACACCGTGACTCATCCCGACACGGTAGCAAACCTAGACATAATAATAAGCTGTGTAATTGTATAAATGATTGAATGTTTTTTTTTTTCTCTCTTTCTTTTTTTTTTCACTCAATTTCCTTGTGTGCGTTTTTTTTTTTTTTTTTTTTTAATATGTTTGGGATTTTCTCAACCTCTTTCCCCAGCCTCCATGTTCCAGATGAGCAGCTAATCAGAGGTTGTGGCTGAAAGTCTGCTGACTCGTATATCTCTCCTCTCCTCCACAGACTGTATAATGGCAACCCTGTCGGCCAGCAGTTCGGCCCCAAGTGCAACCGTGGCGATCGGATAGGCTGCGGGATCTATGCAGACGCTTTTGACGCCGGACTCACCACTGTGTTTTTCACCAAGAACGGCAAAGAGGTGAGTTCAGAAGCGTCCCAGACCACCTCCGTTCCTGAAAGCCTTTTGCATAAACGTCCTCAGAGGTCCGTTTAACTGCCCTCGCTGCACTTAAACGACCCGCTGTTTCGGATCAAGGCTTCCTGGGTTTATTTATGCTGTTCCTGTGTTTTGTGGCCTCCTTTTGAATGAAACGCAGCTTGAAACGAATTCGATGGCGGCGCGCTTTGATTGGCACGTGGCACAAGTATTAATACTTTCGCAGTGATGTAATAAAACCGCTATACCACTACGCGCCGTTTACGACGATAACCTTCACGGCCTCTTCACTAACGCCCTAGCAAATATTTACATATTGTTATGCTGACTCATCCCATGGTGAGCCTCCAAGACTAAAGCGGCAGTTAATAAGGCCTTGGTTTCCATCTGCCCGAGTTCAAGGCCAACAGGAATCAAGGCTTCATTCCACAGCACAAGCTTCTCGTTGCTCTTGCACAAGAGACACATGCCTCGTAAACGATCGCCCCTGTTATGACTTTCCGTTCTACGCAATCGTTTAACGCTAACGGGCTGCAAATAATTACAGTACAATACAGATAAAGAAAGCCCAGGCAAAGGAACCAGTGATCAGGAGGTGTTTATTCCTTTTTCCATAGTTTGTTGTTTTAGTGCACAATTTGTGACGAAAGAAAAAAAAAATCCCGTTAATGGAGCAGGTGGGCTCGGTGGTGGTGCCCGTGGCTCCGGGCGGCCTTTTCCCTGCTATCGGCATGCACTCTCTGGGGGAGGAGGTGCGCCTGAACTTGCAGGCCGAGTGGGGCACAGAGGAGGAGGACAGCATCATGATGGTGGACAGCCACGAGGACGAATGGGGACGCCTGTATGACGTCAGAGTCAGCGGAACGGTAAGCCGAGACCACAATGCATTTACTTAGATGAGATGAGCAAGGATGGAAAAACAAAACGTATATCAGCATTAAATTAAACATTTACATTTAGTACGTATTCATTTCAATGTATTAAGGAATAAAATACGACCGGGCATGCTGCTTTAGGAAAATAATCAACGTTCAAGATAAATTTTCTTGTTATGGCGTGTCCTGAAGTGTTTTATTCCTCTTACACCACAGCAGTTTGCCAGGGCGCTTTTTTAAAAGAATTTTTTTTCATTAAATAAATGATGACACTTCATACTATTTAAAATTTTTTTTTTGTATCTGGTGTATCTTATGCTGTGACATAAGTGATATCAAGAGCCTAAACGGTCACCTCCTCCTCACCAGACGCACTTATTTCTTCCTCTTGAAGTTTAATGCAGCGTGTCACGATTCCAAGAAACCACAAAGCCCTCCATTATGAAGACTTTCCGGTGCTGGGATGCTTAACATTACAGCTTTAGCTCTGACTGTTCTGAAGCTCCTTACAGAAATAATAAATAAATGTCTTGTCACATAAAACGTCATTGTTTGAGCGATAACACAAGTTCTTTTGTTCGATGTGTCGCGTCTAGTCTCTGTGTAAGTTGTTACTATAGACATAACGTATAATTAAGATGTACCTTAAAGCCTGAATATTAACCAATCATAGTCAAGGGTATAAAAGGTTATTCAAATATATTATTCATTTATATATAATGCATACTTTTATGAGTGTAAATTTAGTGTTTTAACAAACCAGAGTGAACTATGGGAGGGCTGGGCCTGAGCTGCACGCCGCTCTCACCTTGGCATTTTGTGCAACTGGAGTTTACAGCATCTCAATTCTTGCGCAAAGCACCTAAAGGGTTAGTATTACGGGGAATCGGTACTCCATGCCATGTGTGTGTGTGTGTGTGTGTGTGTGTGTGTGTGTGAGAGAGTTTAGGCGAGTTTAGTTCAGTTCAGTCCCTGCTTATCTAATTAGAGCGTGAACAAAGTTTCATGAGATGAAAAATTGTGGATTTGTTCTGGAACCGTACATCCCGTCATCCCGATCTCCTCACCTGAAGTTCACTGGCCCCCGTTTTCAGTGCCAGGTGATGATCAGAGCAGCAGGGTTCAGGCCTCGGGCTCAGAAGCTTAGCATATAACCGGTGAGGATGGCCTGGTATATAACCAGGAGAGAAATACGGCTCTCTGGGCCTCTCGTCATTTATAACTGCTGCTGGAGCTTTTCTAAGCCGTGGTGCTTAGTGAAACAGACGTTCCAGCATTGGCCTGAAAGCCTAGGTTTGGGAAGGAGAAGCAGAAGGAGCTCTTCACATGTATGCCTCTGCTGCCACTCCGAGCTGATAATGGCATGTTTTGACAGGCAGTTGACAGCTTGAGCTGAGGAACTAACAGCTTGAGAGCGCCGCACTTCGTTTTCCACATTAGACACTATTGAAGAAAGCAGTCTGGTTGTTCAGGTGATTGGAACATGAGCGATTTGTTTGGATTGTTGGCTGACTGTCTTTGTTGTCAGGCAGTGGTGTTGTGTTGTTTTTGTTGTTGTTATTAACAAGTCCGTAGAATACTGATCTCGCTGAAGCCTGCGATTTTTACCATTCAGCACTCTTTTAAAAAGGAAAAAAAAATCGTCAGCATTCTGGACAATTTTAAGATAATCTCTACGCAAGTTATTTGTGGCTATGTTGATGGATTGTTGCGATGGAGTGATGCAAAAACAATGCGTCTTGGTCACTTTTTCACTGTGACACTTTAAACAGTATAACTACAGCTAAAGCAGCAATCGGAGCAAACGCCAATACAGTTCACCTGCTGGAAAAGCCAAATCACTGAAGGGGTAAGGACATGGGTACCGCTTCGAGTAGCGATTACTATTGCCGACTGTATCTAGATCAATTTTGACCTGTGAATTTGGAAACCATGGTTTTGTGAACCTAGAGGGGGGGAAAGTGGGCGGGGCTATAGTCTCCCTGGCTCGTTGGTAGAGATCGACTGATTGATAGGTTTTGCTGTTTAATCAGCACCGATAACAGAGTTGTGTTTTTTCTCCCGGTTGCACCCGTCGCGGGAGCGGCCGAGACGGGTCCGCCGTCATCACGCAGTACGATCGCGGCCTCTAGAAGAGAAATAAAAATATCACTGATAAATTTTCTCTCTATTTTTATTTGTCGTTTGGCGTGTCGGTACTGTTTATTCTTGTAATCAAGTTCAGCGATATTATTTGATTTTTTATTTTTTTTTCCCCCTTTGAGCGTCATGATTTCATTCCGTTTCGATTCATCGTTTATCGGCAGGACCGCCCAACGTAGTTATCGGTATCTGTAAAATCCACTATCAGTCGACCTCTAATCGTCAGTGTTTGAACTCACAGTCTCCAAATGACAGGATGAACACTTCCTGTTGAGCCCAGACACTGTGACCGACTTTCCAGAAAAATGTACAACGTCGTTACAGCTCACGTTTGAAAACTTTTTTTCAGGCTTTGGTTTTCGGCCCAGTGTGTCCTGAATTTCGGCTTCAGCCAGAAATGTTCGTTTTACTAATACAGATGACTGACTAGTAGGAACAGTCTTATGTTCATACTCAGACCTCACATTTAGAGAAAAAGCAGGTCAGGAGGAGTATGATGGGGGGGAGGGAATTTTGTATGGTTTTTTTTTGTTTGGTCTTTTATTTTTGTAATCACACTGTGGTTTTCAGAACACTGCTGCTGGTTACCATTCTGTCCTTTAGCAGTGATCCTTGTGTTTTACTGATTATTATTATTTTTTATTCAACGGGATTTCCACGCTGTGGAGGAAACCAGAACCAAAGCAAACAGAGTACGGAGTGGTATTTGTCTGAAGTGACATTTGATCTTGGTTTATTAGAAGCAGGAGTTCTGCGCTTAAACTTAAGGACCGTTTGCCTCAGAAGGCTTTTGTGTCTATGATATGCAGGATATTATCCAAGAAGTAGCCTACTGTATATTACACTGATGAGCTCTTGCTCTATGCCTCAAGCCTTGGTTCGTGTGTGCTCAGCTCTGCTGACTGGTATGTATTTTATGAGGTGGATAGGAGGAGGGTTTAGCCACAGAAAGCACAGAGCCTTGAGTTGTTGCCGTCTGTGGAGCCGAGGCCTTTATTTGCTCTGTTTACATTAATTGCCGGTGGAACGGCGGGTCCTGTTTAGATAAGCGGTTATTGTGTTATAGTTCGGCATAAATGTCAACATGGCTGACTACATCGTACTTAAACACTCCCCTGTTTTGTTTTGGGTTTTTATTATTATTATTTTTTTTTTTTGGTCTTGTATGCTTCATATCTATCACTGACTATATTCAGATAACAGCTGGGGTTTTTTTTTTTTTTTGTAGTACATTTCTCTACTGTAAAATCAGCAACAAAAGGAGTTCAAGATTAGTTCCAGGACCAGTTTTAGGCTGTTGATGTTGATAAATCACAGGTTTATATTAATATGCATGTTCTTGTAAGTAACAGCGACTTCAATGCAGACAACACCACGTAATCGAAACCTATTAATAAACAGATTGTCTTGTGGGAAGAGTCGTTTATATAGCATTTAACGTTCCTGATGAAGAACGATAAAGCCTTTGGGTTTTCCGCCATGGGAAAGTCTTCAGGACCGATGACTTTGCGCTTTTGTGGTTTCTCGGTAACATGACAATTTTACACATTTTTTTTTTCCTCTCTTATTAAGAAAAAGTGAGGGAACGACTGTTTATAGCTGTAAGGCAGTGATTCTCAACCAGGGGGGTGCAGGAGCGATCGGAAAGAGGGCGCAAATTGTTTTCAAGAAAAAACACCACAGACAGAGCATCATCTGTGTATTTTATTGCTTTTCAAATAGAATGTGCATAAGTGAAAAACCTCGCGTTCCCTCTCTCTCTGTATTTTCTTTTTGCTGGGAAGAGGCGGAGCTTAGCTCTAGCGGTCAGTGCAGACCAGTGTTCCCAACTTAGAGACTTTTCAGACCCCTTTAGCGACATTTCTGCAAAAAAAAAAAAAGTGCCTAGCGACTTTTTGGACAAACCTTAGCAACTTTCCTGAGCAAATGTCTCCAGTACTGTCCTGCAAGCACGAAGTCTTGCTTTCCCGCTGCACTCGCACCTCTCTATGCGTCCACTCTGTTCAGTGAGGGGCCGAGAGCCGGAGCGGCACGTCCCGGTGATCACATGGCCGCTGACAGAAAAAGAAGCAAGCGTAGGCGTCCCACTGATTGATTTAACAACGTCATGGATAACGAGACGCGCCCTTCATCCCAATTCACTTCATTCTTATGGGAATGTTTTTAGAACGCAAGACGAATGGAATGCAGCATGTTTTACATGTAGAATAGTCCATGTTATTACAGCCTAGCTCTCTTGTTCAAAGTAGGTATAGTGTTCAGAAACATTTCTGATCATTCTTACGTGTCCATTATATAGTTTTATAAAAGTCATCAAAGTTATGTAAAAAAATAAATAAATCATAAAAGTTATGAAAAGCAATTAAAAAAGTTCAAAAAAGCAAAATCTATCCATCAAGAACAGATTATAGATTGGGTGTATATATATATATAGATAGATTTGATATAGAATAGATCATCATACCTGGTCTCCTCCAGTATTTGGGCGTGGAGGAGGTGCCACATGATTAAGGAGGTTTGGGGGCTGGGCTTTAGTTACAAAAGGCTGAGGAGCTCTGCTGTAAGGTAACAAGTGCTGCTTCACATCAGGTCGCATCACATCACGCCGTCATTCATTACCTTCCTGCAACAGCCCTCTCCTGAGTGTTTTATTCCCTACGTGACCATTCCTCACCGACATCTCAGAGAGTCACTGAATTGTCATTTTCCCACGTTATCCCCCGTATAGCGTTAATGAAAGATCGCTTTGCTGCGTCTTTGTGGGTTTGATGCAGAATCGAGTGTTTCATTCGAACACAAGGGGAGCAGTTATTCATGCAGAACGGTCAGAGAGTCGGAAAGTGTTCTCGCTGCACTTTCTGCCTCTGCCAAAGTGTAATAAGTGCTGCTGCGTGTAATGATGTCATTACTGATGAAAAACAACTGCTATACCTGCAGCTACTGTGCAAACCGACGCAGCAGACTCGGGTCATTTCTCTCTCCCTCCCTCTCTCCCTCCCTCTCTCCCTCCCTCTCTCTCTCTCTCTTTATTATTTTTTTTTTTCCTTTGCTGCTGCACTGTTTGTACTGTATGTATGAGGAAGTGATCGGGCGGCGCCGGTGTGTACGTGCCACTCCACGCGAGCACATGGCAGAGATCAGAGTGCACGTTGCCACAGCGGCAGCTCTGCCTGGCCTTTTAATCCCTGCTGGAGACCTAGACCTCTATATATCTTTTCCTCCCTTTTGTCCTTCTGCTTCGAGCCAGCCAACACACACACACACACGCACGCACGCACGCACGCACACTTGTATTAAGCATGCAAATCATCAGTTTATCATCTTCACAATCACAGTAGAAGTGTAATAAGCAGGAAATAGTGTTTTTTCCTCAAAAGGATACATTTGAGCAAAAATGAGAAATCATTTATTTTACAACATTTATTTAAGGCATTTAATTGAAAGAATTGAGATTCCACCAGGCTACACATTATAATATGTAAAAAATGATTCTATTGCAGAAATCTATTCTCCTATCATATCAGAAATGGCATATCATATTTTTTTTTAAGGAATAAAACCCTTGCTGTTATAGGAGAATAATCAGCGGTAGGGTGACGTGATGCATTCTGACATGAAGCAGCGTTACAGTTACCGCCCCAGAGTTGATCATGTTCAGGTTCATTTCTCTTATTCAACAGCAATGAAAGTTTTTTAGTTATTAGAGAATGAGACCTATATCCATGTACAGTTGTGTGCAGTGTTGTGGAACGTTTGGGAAACATTAGGTTCCTTTTATTTTACCACATTTTTGGTACACGCCCTTATCCAGAGCGACTGACATTTATCTCATTTATACAGCTGAGCAGAGAGGGTTACGGGCCTCGCCCAAGGGCCCAGCAGTGACAGCCTGGACCTTCTGATCAGTAACCCAGAGCCTAGCGTTTATCGTTACCTTACAGTAGCTATAAACGGCTGTTGCCTTACCAGCCTCTCTCTCTCTTTCTCTCTGTCTATTTTTTTCTTTCTTTCTCTCTCTCTCTTTATTTCTCTTTCTTTCTCTCTTTCTTTCTTTCTCTTTCATTCTTTCTCCTTTTCTCTTTCTCTCTCTCTCTTATTCTTTCTTTCTCTCTTTATTTCTCTTTCTCTCTTTCTCTTTTTCTTTCTTTCTTTGTCTCTTTCTTTCTCTTTCTCTCTCTTTTTCTGTTTCTCTTTTTCTTTCTCTTTCATTCTTTCTTTCTCTATCTTTATAGGTGATGGGGAATCTGGAGGCTTCAGATTTGTCTCCTGCTGCTGTGGGTCACTGATGTATTACAGTTGAACGGGTGGCAAAAAATTGTTCCTGTATGCAGGATCCCATCGTTCCATGTTCAAGCACAACAATTTAGCCATGGCCTTAACCAGTCCTTACAGGTTAACTAAAATTCGCAGATTAATTTTTTTGGTGATAGTTTCGGCCAAAAATGCTTTATTTTGCTGCGGCTTTTAAAACAATTTGTGATGCAGTCTGCAGAGTATTTTGTGCTTCTTTTTTGTTCCCTTTTTTTTTTTGGTGGAGAACTACTTGAATGGGTGAAATTGCAATCGCACGGAATAGTTTTGCATGGACTTTTGCAGAGATGATTGTTGGTAAGCGAGATCTTTTTAGCTGTACTCGTGTTCGACGCACGTCAATCCGAGAGGGCTTTGGCTGAACGCACGTTGTGATGACGTCGTCAGATGATGCGTCTTGGTAATGTAGTTCGCTTGATTTTGCGTTCATTTCTGCGAAATCACAAAAGTCCTGGAGGGACCGAACGACGATTTTTCAGCCTTTTGCTACGGCGATACAGGAAACAATGTCTGCTTTTTCAGATAATGTAGCGTTCAGACCAAACGTGAATAAAGCTCGCCTTGCAGAAAAGCCGATTCACTGAAGGGGAAAGGCTTTGCGGATCGCGGTCCCCAAAAAATTACAAGTTAGCCTGGAGCCACTGAAGCACACTACCGTTTTTGTGGTATAATCTGCTTTGTTTTGTTTTTTTCTTCTCTCTACATTGTTTTATGTCTGGACCGTTTTGTCTCTTTTCCATCCAGAAACTTTTCAGAGACTCTTCTCGTTATTGTTCACTCCACTGCCTTCTTCCAAGTACAGATAATGACTTGGTTTCTTGAGTTAAAAAAAAAAAAAAAAAGGAGGTTGTTGTTTTTTTTTCCAGTAAACTCTACCAGTGTGGGACTTTTAGTTTCACTCTTCTCTCAGAACGAGAGTGCGGGAGGGCGAAGGAAACGCAGACTTTCATTGCTGACAGTGTGAGGTCTGCTAACGTGCTTTAACAAGAGCGATTTCCACTGTGGGTGTGACTCTCTGTCTTGTTAAAGATGGAAAGTAAGATGACTCTGGAGAAAAATGAGTCATTGGTCTGATTTGAGTCGTGTGTTGTTGAAGACAATCAGATGCATGATTGAGTCAGTATTAGTACATGTGATTATGGAGTTTTATCATGTTTAGCTTCTTAAGTTAAAAAAAAAAAATTGGATGAGAAATGTATGTATTATTTTCTTTTAAATAGAGGAGGTATAGTCTTTGGGTCTTGTTCAGGAAAACGGTCTATTTCCGGCTTTTACTGTTTTTATTCTTTTTATGCAAATTGGAAGCAGATTGTTCACCGTATGCCTTCCAGCCATGTTCTGCCTCTGGGAGCTCAACTTAACAACTCTTAAACCCCCTTAAAATTTCCTACATAGTCCAAGGCCAGGAGTTTTTCCTCCTCTTCTAAAAGATTATTGTTTTGGAGGTTTTATCAACAGAAAGCCACTTGGAGAGGCAGCTTGGAGAGTCTCAGGAGAGGAGTTAAGACTTTACTATATGTGCCGCATTTCTGCTGAAAGCATCAAAAGCACTTGCAGAGCTGGGAGAAGTGCCGGAGTTCATTTGTTGTTCGATATTATAAAACGATTAGCCGCTGCCTTTACACAGAGGTACCTAGTGATTAGCAGTTGGGGTTGGACGGGGCTTCTGCTGCCAGCAATTATGGTCCTTAAATCATGTGAGGAATGAGTTTATATAAGGCAGTGTTAGGCTGGGTAGGAAGCTCGGAGAGAGGGAGAAGATGGCTGAGGATTCCTCTTCCAGAATTTATTTTCCTTTTTGCAAGATTTTCTTAAATGGGGGAGGGGAGGGAGGGGGATACTTTAGAGTCCAAATCTTTAATCCCATTGAAAACGTAACAATAGAGACTTATTAATCCACACCTTCTGTTCTATGAGTGAACAACTCACGTTTGTAATTTGTTCCATTTTCGCGAAACGTTAACATGATCTAAAGTGCACCGTCAAAAGTGTAATAATGGCTCTTGTGTGGTCAAGGGAGCAAAATTGGTCATTCTCTCTGAATGGGAGGGGTGGCATACTCTCTCTCTCTCTCTCTCTCTCTCTCTCTCTCTCTCTCTCTCTCTCTCCCCCCTGTCAATCACAGTGATACTCGCCAGGCATTTCTGAGCTCGTGTATGTGGAAGAGGGCGGATAGCGCTTGTGATTTGAAGAGATGTGGTTGGCTGGATTCCATGTCTTCCATGAACCACGCGTTATAGCCTTCATCCTCCCTTGTTGGTGTGTGTATATACTATGTATCGGTCCCCCTTTTGCCACCAAAACAGCTCTGGCCCATCACGGCATGGACTCCACAAGACCTCTGAAGGTGTGCTTTAGCGGCAGCGGCCTTTAAGTCCTCTGAGTTGCAAGGTGGGGCCTCTATGGATCGGATTTGTTTGTCCAGTATGTCCCACAGATGCTGGATAACTCTGTCATGTTCCTCAAACCGTTCCTGAACAACTTTTGCATTGTAGGAGAGCACATTATCCTGCTGAAAGAGGGCACAGCCATTAGGGAATACCGTTGCCATGAAGGGGTGTAGTTGGTCTACAACAATGCAATGCATAACACCGCCTCTGCCGGCTTACCTTCTTCCCATAGTGCATATCGGTGCCATCTCTTCCCCAGGTAAGCGATGCACGCACACCCAACCATCCACATGATGTAAAAGAAAACGTGATTCATCAGACCAGGCCACCTTCTTCCATTGCTCCACGGTCCAGTTCTGATGCTCACGTGCCCATTGTAGGTGTTTTTGGCCGCGTTGTCTAGTATAAGATTAAAAGTCAGTATATAATAAAAAAACAAAACACTTGGGTTTGGTGTTAAAGGAAAATAATCAACGATGGGCTGGAGTGATGCAGCTCAAAGCTAAGCGGAGTTACTGTTTTCACCCTAACGTTGATTGATTTATATAAGTGCTTTAGTCCTCGTATATGACAGCACTTGGCAAAGACTAACAATGATTACAGTTTTTCTGTGCAATATTTATTTAAACCTCGCTACCCTCTGGCATTACTGTCAGAGCGGCTCTTCCAGAAAATGAATCAACACCCTTCAACCAGTCCGGTTCGAGAATTCAACAGAGCTGTAGTATAATAAAAAGATATGTCTTGTTTTGATTTGGCTGTGATCTCCTGTAGTATTAAATTTTACACTGATCTTCGCAACGACGCTTTAAAGACAGATGTGTTTTATGAGGATCTTTAAGCCTCGCAGTCATGCTAATGCCTGGGTTTTAAGGATTAGCACTTTTTCCTCAGGTTTCCTTTAGTGGGTGTTGAAGTGCATTCCCTTAAGAGCTTCAGAAATATTTTGGAACTCCTTGGTAACCTTGAGTGGCACATAAGAGAGAGCGTGCAAGCGCATCATCAAGCCTTTTAATGGACGCTTGTGTTAGATTGAAGTGCCTCTCCTTTTCGAGTGCATGCAAGGTTACTGTAAAGACATTTGAAAAGGCTTCATTTGACTCTTGTTTTAATGGCACGACAGATGTCTTCATCAGTTTCGTCATAATAAATCACCGGGTGATGAGCAAGTAATAACCTGTTCTGCAGACCAAGTGTGCAAATGTCAGGAGCGCTGTCGGAGATGGGTGCACGCCAGCGAGTATTCTCCTCCTCCAAGATGCTCCAGAAAGTAGGTTCGGAGCAGTGCACCTGTTGCCCAGGCAGCAGCTCAACAAAACAAGCAGAAGGGCTGCAGACGAGAGCGGCTGTGAGCTGTTCGGATCCGTCAGTGCTGTCACCGGAGCGTGCCGGGAGCTGTCGGCTTCCGCCGGGAGTGGCCAGCCTCCCCCGTTACTCAGCACTGAGTAGGCAGGAAGGTGTGACTCAAGGAATTTTAACTCCGGGATAAAGGAATACGCGACCGGTCTTGGCACGACTAGCGCATTAGCGAGAAGAAGAAACGCAAGCAAGAGCAGAGAGTAAGAAAAAGTTGATGTACAACGAATCCCGACAAACCTCTACGGACAAGAATAGAAGCAGAAGGTGGAGTCGGATTTGTACGACGAAAACAACGAAATGTTTTGCCATTTAGATCAAAAACAAGCACACCAGACTCTTCTGATGTGTGATGTGTGTGTGTGAGCGAATACAGTTGAAAATACAGCGATGCAAAGCATTTGGCCAATCTGCAAGACACCTGTAAGACAAGTGACTAGTACTAGTTTCTACATAAATGTAGCTGGTTAATGTTCGAGAGTAGATTTTTTTTATTTATTTATTTATATATATATTAGATTAAGGAGTTCATGCCTTCTGTGGATGTAAAGGAGAAGCCTCACTTTATACGAGTCTTCGCTTAGAGTACTTCAGCATGTTGGAACATTTGACTGAGGTAGGGCCAGGGGTGCTCATGCTCAGGTTCTGCACTGCAGTCTGGGGGATTAATTAGATTTACATTTATGGCATTTGGCAGACACTATTATCCAGCGCGACTTACATTGGTCTCATTTATACATCTGAGCTGTTGAGGGCCTTGCTGAAGGGCCCAACAGTGGCAACATGATGATGCTGATGCTGGGGCGTGAACTCGTGGCCTTCCGATCAGTAGTCCAACGTCTTAACCACTGAGCATTAGACACGACTAATGCTAGTTTGCACAAGTGCTAGAATGGTCTAAGTCAGAGCTCGTCAACTTGCAGACAATTCAAAGAATTTCAGCTGATCATGACAGAAAAACAAAAACTCTGTGTAGCTCAGAGACTTTAGCTTTCGAAACATAAACCTGCACAGATTATGTAACAGATACTCATTTGCTGTTTATCCAATCACGCTATTCTTATGCAGATTATTTAGCTAAAGGCATCCGATCGGAGTGGAGACTCAGAAAGAAATGAGTCCCCCCCCCCCCCCGGAATGATTAGCAAACCAGCGAGATTGCTTGTTTAAAAAAAAGTTTCCAAAAACCAAATGTTTAAATATGAACGGACTAAGTAGTCACTTCGTAATTAAAAGCAACACTACGACACAAAACCTACCCGTGGTGAATTTTTATTTATAGCTGTAAACTAATTATTAATGGTTAACATTAAAAGGCAGCTGTTTTCACCATGGTAAGGAAAGAATTATATGGAGCTAGACCTTCACCGTTTTTAGTTGAATGCAAAGAAAGACTGAAAATTTGACTGTGTCAAACTTAAGAGCATAAATAATACAATAAAAAAAAGCGTAACTAAATTACTTCAAGGCAAGTTCAGGATTTTGTACTAACATGGTTTTTTCCCCTCCCACCTCACCACTTTCTAGCTTCATACGTCTGTCAGACCCTCTGAGCAGCAGTCACTCTCAGGGGTAAACAAGGATAGCAAGAGTTGTAAATGGTGTTGGAGGATTGTTTCCATTGCTTGGGCATATGGTGATTTTGACATTGGGAATGGAAACTTTGGGGCAATTAATGAAGAGTGTTTAAAATCTGAAAGTCATTACACTGCTGTGTTGTGGGTTGGATTCAGCGCCTTTGTTCTACTGAGGAAAGAATAAAAGATGGGCCGAGTGTCCTGGGCAGTTCTGTCGTCCTCCTGCATGCTACATTTGATGTTTTCTCTGTAAGTTTGATTGTCATATGCGTGGCTAGCACTAGATAGTTCGCTAAGTCATTAATGAGAAATGAAATATATCATATTAACATTGTCATTTACATTAGCTGCTGGAATCGATGCTAGTCTAACCTTGCATTAGCAAAGAAAGAAGGCCAACGTAGTCAGTCTCTCCAGGATTTCGTGCTTTTGCGATCGCAGGAATGAACGCCAAATCAAGCAAACTCTGCAATATTTGGAGGAACTTGCAGTAATTTTGAAAAATTGCAGATTTTCCACAGATTTGGGCCAAGACGTAATCATGTGTTGTCATCATTCAGCCGAAGCCCTCTCCGATTCACATGCGTTGAATGAGTGCATGAACTAATGGGTCTCGTTTACCAACAAACATCACTGCGAAAGACATCATTGCAAAACAATTTCACCAGTTCGAGTAGTTTTCCGCAGAAAAAGCACACAAAAAGAAGCCAAATTTTAAAAAAAAATTTTAAAATCTGTAAAAAAAACAATATTGCCAGTTAATGCTGGTAAATGAGTGAGTCTTTGTGTACTCTTTGAGGGGCGCTCATCCTGAAGTTCCACGCTGTAGTCCGGAAGCTTATCCATATTTGAACGTACATGGATAGCTATAGCTCTAACGAGTGCGTTGAAAAGAAAAAAAAAACGAGTGTTTTTTTCCGTGAGTCAGCTGGTTACTTTTGGTTTCCTTTGGTTTCCTTTGTAGAACAGGAAGCAAACACCAATCTGTTTGCTGCTTGAAAAGAGCATTGAACTGGTTTGGAGTATGATCAGGGGCTTCAGAACATCATTCGAGTCTTGGCGATTTTGCAAATATTCTTGAGAGTGACTGTAATGAGGGACTGGCTTCAAAACAGTCTCTACACTCCATTACACCACTGTTACAAAAACACTAACTGTCCAGTAAGCACAGTCAGCGAAAAACAGGGCTCAATTTGTGGAAATACGGGGTCCTCTTACAGCTGCTGTTATTTCTTTTCTTTGTTCGTTGATTGGTTAGTTGGTTGCCATGTGCAAGAAGTTCTGTAACATGAGTTGTTTTGGATGCTTGATTTTAATTCTTGTGAATGTTATGGCCCTGATCTCAGCCGTGATGGCTGCTATTTACTTCTATACCTTTACACGTTATTCCAATGAACTACACTTGTGATACAGTTGTGTTTGGTTTCTGTGAATGTTTTATTATTTACTTTTAAGTCTTGTTTAAGACTGATTATTGACGTTCTAACAGGGTGAAAATCTCTGGCATTTTGCTGTGAGCAAGTTAAGAATGAAAACGGAAAAGATTTACATTTCCGAATTACGTCTAATCGCGACGTTAATACAAAAAACTACCCACGAGACTTGTAAAATGCCTTAATCGTCGTGCATATTTATATAAAAGTAATATTTTAAAGCAAGCCTCTCCAGCTCTCAGTAGTCAGACTCTCTGTGCAGTAGATACGAGTAAGTGTATTATTGTTGTTGGTGGGTTTAGTGGTGAGTAACCGTGCTGGTGTGCTTTCACAGCTGCTGGAGTATGTAGGAAAGGGAAAGAGCATCATGGACGTGGGACTCGCTCAGGCTCGCCAGCCGCTCTGCACACGGAGCCACTACTTCGAGGTAGAGATTGTGGACCCTGGAGAGAAGTGCTACATTGCATTGGGCCTCGCTCGAAGAGTAAGTAATGTAAACAGCATGGTTTATGTTCATGGTGTTGGAGTAATGGTGTTGTAAAACTGAGGCTGAATTGTGCTTCTGAAAAATGGGGTTTTAGCCAGAATCGGGGTTTTCTGTCTCTAATAAATTATTTAGGGATTCGACAAAGAAGTGGGCGTGGTCTAAACTGGAAAGTTCTTTCTTCCTCACTTCCTTCCTTCGTTCCTCCCTGCTTTCTTCTTACTTACTTTCTCCCTCCTTCCTTGCTTACTTTCGTTCCTCTTGCTCTCCATCCTCCCTCCCTCCTTCTCTCCCTCCTTCTTTACTTCTTTTCTCTCCTTCCATCCAGCCTTCCTTCCTTTCTCCCGCCTTCCTTCCGTTCTTCTTCCTTCCTTTTTTCATTCTTTCCTTCCTCTCTCCCTCTTTCCTCCCTCCCTCCTTCCTTACTTCCTTTTCTATCTCTTGCTCGCCATCCATCCTCTTTCCGTCCTTTGCTGCCTCCTTGTTTACTTATCCCCCCCCCCCTTGTTCCATCCTACCTTCTATCTCCCTCCCTCCTGTCTTACTTCCTTTCTCCCTCACCCTCCTACCTTCCTACCGACATCCCTCCTCTTTTCCTTCCTTTTTTCCTTCCTTCCCTTCTTCCATCAGCCCCCCTCTCTTTTCCTCCTTCCTTTCTCACTCTCACTCTCCTTTGTTCCTTGCTCCCTCCTTCTCTCCTTCCTTCTCTACTTCCTTCCTCTCTCTCCCTCCCTCCCTCCCTCCCTCCCACCTCCCTTTGTTTATTTTTTCCACTTCCTTCCTTCCTTTCTTTCTTTCATCCGATAGTTAATAAGCTCTTCCAATCACTTCTGAACTTTTGTACATTATTAACATTAACAAAAGCTGCGATCCATTTGAGTGCAAAAGTTTGGTTTCTTTGGGGAAAATATAAATATTTTAAGCTTTATCAACAGAACTAATTTCCAGGTTTCCTTTATGGTGCTTTGCGAATGACAACCCCTTACAACATACGGCCTAAATATAGAGTCGAAGTTATTTTAAACGAAAAGTTTGACGTGCTGTAGTTGATTTATTTGCATGTGCCTCATTAAGATGTCTAATGACTTAACAGTTAACACACTTACTTTATTTACTTTGCTAAGTCTTAAATTGAAAACTCCCAAATAGTTTGCTGTGAGCAAGTTAAAGGGATAGTTCACCCAAAAATGAATCAATTACTCACCCTCATGTCGTTCCAAACCCATAAGACTTTCGTTCATCTTCGGAACACCGATGAGGACATAGAAGAGGACGTCCACTCTCGCGTCAACACAACGCGCGTCTTCTCGGTCTTATGGGTTTGGAACGACACGAGTGTGAGTAATTGTTGACGCAGTTTTCATTTTTGAGTGAACTCTCCCTTTAAGGACGAACGAGAGTCAGGAGAACTGGCTCTCGTAACACGACAAAACTCCCCGAATTAATCATGGACATGTTTGATTTGATTTGACTTTCAAATGCTAGAACTTTACTTACGTGTGGGTTTGATGCATGCAAACGTGAAACACATGTAATGAGTTGTTCAAAACTTCCCATACTAGAAAATGTCCAAATTTCACCACGTTCCAATTTCAAGGTACTTTTATTTGGTGATTTGTGACTGAACCATTTTCACCAAGACTTTGTACTGCTTAGTCTTGGAAAATGACCTTATTTAGAGCTTTATAATGAATAAATCTAGTCCCATTTTTCCTCTAAAATGTGGAAATTTTATTTTTATCTACGGTGAGGCGATATGAAGTGCCTCCTTGCCTATATGAGCACTGTACAATGGAACCACGCATGGTGCAACATCCATTTTCACCTGCCCTGAGGTGGAGCATGTAAATGTGGAGCAGCGTCGTGACAAATCACCTCTCGGTCTTTCCACCACAAGAGACGTGCAGAGGAAAAGAACACTCAGCAGTGTCTGTGCAACACTTGAAGTCTGTGCTCGGAGCAGAGAATTTTTTCCATGAAGTTGGAGTCCAAACGTAATCAAAGGACTTGTCTAAACGACGCGGCAACAAACGAATAAATCACTTTCCGAGTAAAATCGCCGACTCCCCCTTTACTGTTGTCTTTACATGTAAACAGTTCTGCTTCACGCTTTCCTCTTAGTTAGTTAAGCTCGATCGTTTTGACGGCTATCGTGTCTTCCTGCCTCTCGTCTCAGGCTGTCCGTGGACGGCGCTGGGCTAATTACTCTCAGGTCTGCGACCGCAGACAGTAAACATACTTGTCAACTGAAGGGTTGAGCAAGGCCACTGATTTCGCCGTCCTCCGAGGGGGTGGGGGAACTGAGAAGGCGGGGGGGGATAGTGGCGGGTAGGTTTATCAAAGGTGCCGTAACTTCCCCTGGAACATTGCGGTCTTTTACGCATCTGTATTTTATTATGCAGCAAAGGGCAACAAAGGTGGTAAAGCAGGTAATTGCAGGGCTGCTTAATTACTGTTTACTTGCATTGGACGTCAAGCTTCGCACCGCATCCTGTGTCTGAGAGATCATCACAGGCATTCTTACGAGCTGCTAATAAGCCAGACCTGCCAACCGTCTCGCATTTTGCGTAAGAGCTCTTCATTTGAACACCGGAGTACGCTGCTACGAGTTAATTGCTCAAAAGTACCGACAGTTGCGCAGGTGGGAATTCTGAACTCAGAATGTCAAGCTTGGGCTACAACGTGGGGGGAAAAAAAAAAAACACTGGCGCCTCTATGTACGCAGCAAGCTAGCCAGCTGACATGAGTGATCATGAGTTGATGATGTATTTGTGAACTGAATGGTCCGTGTTATAGATTTAAACAACTAAACATGTCTGTGTTGGTGAATCGAAAGTAAATACTACTGTAAACTTGTTTAAAGTCGTGATGTGATCATTTACTTACTGTTGACATTGTGAGCGGCCATGTTGACATGATGTCATATGTCATATGAACTCGGGGAGGGTTCTCCTCCCAACCCTCCACGCCATGGCAAAGCATTATTCCTTATCGGGGTGGGCAGGTCTGATAAGACCGGCTTCGAAGAAGGTAGCTTTGATGTTCACCTGTTCATATGGCTTAGAGACAGTCATACCTGGCATTTTCATTTGTTCTTTAACCACTTGGATTGGTGGACCGAAGGGGAATCTAATTCCCAGTTTGGCAGCCATTTAAGAACAGCCCGCATCTTTAACACCTGCTTCCACAAGCACCTGCTTCTACCCTTAAAGATGCCAGTTGTTCTGAGTAGGCACTAAACTGCATCCACTATTTTCCAGGTACACTGTTCAGTTCGCTAAACTGCTTTGCCAGGGTGGCATCCCGACCAAGGTTCACCAGTTGATGACCCCTGACCGAGTCCATTCCAGCTTGCAATCCGATAAACATTCTGCAGCTCCTAATATCTGAAACTCTGAAAGACCGATAACATTCTTTTAGAGTTTCTATGAGTTTCAGTGCCAGTCTCTTTGACTGACCAGTGAAAGCTGATGGGATAGTGAATGTAAAGATAGATATCACTTGATTTGAGATCAGTGTGATCTTGCCCTGCACACTACCTCATCAGTGCTTTCCTTCCTTTGTTATACTTCTTGTCTATTCAGCAGCTTTTACAGGAATGGACAAATGCTAAATGATGAATTCGCTATCCCATCATGTGCCTGCCCATTTCCATGTTTTGGTTGCATGGAAACCAAGGTGACTTGTTGCTTTGCCTTTTTTTTTTTTTTTTTTCTTTTCTTCTTTCTTTTGTTTTTTTTTTTTGTTTTTTTGCACTTGGTTTCGTCAGTGTTTCCATGTCCTTGCATGCTCCTGATTCTGAAAAGATTGTCTGTCATCCGTGCACGCTAATTAATCCGTTTTAGTAAAAATCATTCTACCATCAGCACGATCACTCCTCGGCTTTATCGAGACGTCTCTAATAGTTGAACCTACTTGTCCACCAGGCAACCACAAATAAAAATGTAAAAAACAACCGAATAGCCCTGCTTGTCCTACCCTTGTCCCACACTCTCGCTATAAAGCACTAGAAATCAACAGTTCCTCCAGAATTAATTAACCTAAGACATATACTTTTAATGGATTTAAACTGTGGGTTACAATCTGACTGCATTGCTGGTCATTTCTATGAGCTTCACTCCAACAAATCCTTTTCTGTTGTACTGATAAGGCAATGGAGCATTGATTCTGATCCTGAATTTTAACTAGCTCTGACTCCCACACCTGGCACACCTCCAGCAGCTCGTTTGTAGCTCTGGAGCACTTCCGTTTGCCTCCGGTTGCTAGGATGCAGGACAAAGGACTGAGTGGAGGTAACGAGGGGCGGAGGTGTGCACTAGCGCGCCAGTCTCCATCTCTTATTACCCTTTGGCCTTCCTGACCCGAGACCTCCATTTCCTTTCCTTTCCTTTCCTTTCCTTTGGGCTTGGACTCCAAGACTCTTCAGAAACACAGTACTTAACCTGTTCACAAGGGAAATTTTCCCCGCGAACAATTTCATATTTCTAATTCAGCAGTGATGAGAGGTTGGCACAAAGAATCCTCTCAACACTCGCATCTTACTATGGTTATGGTGGCCGTGGAGCCCGTACTCTACCTGCCTCTCTCCTTCCCTCTCTTATCTCCGTGCTGAATTTGTTAGGAGATGGGCATCAACCTCCATCAACAGCCTCTCAGCGACTTGTTGATTTTGCCACAGTGTGGAAATGCAGGCGGCTCAAATAACACAGATTAACCCCCCTCCCCGTCCCTCCGCCCCTCCACGGATCAGATAGGATCGAGTCAGTGACACTAGCACGACTGTTTGTTCTCTGTAAGCCTGATGCCTCACTTTAATGGCTTATAACCACCATTTTGGAGAAGACAACCCTCACTAGTTCATTCTAATGGGTTAATCGAGAGCATATCTACAAGTCCTGTAGTTGAGTTTTCCTATGCCACCTCCATGATTGACATGATAATGTTCCCTTTTCGGTCGTGTTATTGTCGTGTGGATACGAAACACCGATGCAAATCATACCGGCGTACGGAATGTGTGGATGTTCACGGTGGCGTAAAGCTCCTACAAAATGAAGTTACGGTCTATAATGATTTATTTTGACATGTACAGTCTTCCAAGACGGCCTTCAATTGTAGCGCGTTGGTATGACGTCTCATCATCTCGATCCTCTCTTTGCAAATCTTCTTTTGTTCAGTATCATGACCTAATCCTAACGCCCCATGGAATGCTTACATTGAGGTAATTCTTAACTGGAACCATCGGCTGAAAATAAGGGGATGGATGCTTAAGCATATCATCCATCTTGCTAAGACTGGTTCTGTGGCTCTTTTTTTTTTTTTTTTTTTTTTTAAAACAGAGACAGTAAATCCATCAGCTTTTGCTCTGCTGCTTTCTCATCCCCTCTATTTTCCTAATTAGATAAACAGATCAAACGACATCCAGCTCTCGGCACAACACTGCCGTCGGCCACATACTTTTAAAGAGCCTGAACCAAAACAGTTTCCATGTAATCTTGGAGACGAGTTTACAGAAAAGCAAGTCTTGTGGTTACAGAGCAGAAAATGAGGATTTGGCTGAAGAGGAATGTGTAAGACACATTCCACTGTCTCTTCTCCTACCTTTTCTTTCTTTCTTTCTTTCTTTCTTTCTTCTTCCTTTTTCAGGCATTGCTACCGCTTTCTGAGAAGTGCTGACATGAAGGAAATTTACGACTTGAATATAAATCTTTATAATTAACGTGTAATTTTCGATTGCATCAAAGATTTATATTGTTATTAAAATGTCGGGGGGGGGGGTTGTCCACTTTGTTTGGTTCACTTGTGTTAATGGTTTCCTACATCACCCGCAATCCCGTGTGACTATCTACTCATAGTGGTGCAATGAGAGTTAACTCCTGCTTCATCTCTATATAAAGAGAGCGATGCAGCAGCGCTTTAGTCGGTCCAGCTCTCTGTCCTTCTCATCTGTACACTCTTTGCTCTAACAGAGGGGTGTCCAATCTTATCCGGAAAGGGCCGGTGTGGGTGCAGGTTTTCATTCCAACCGAGCAGAAGCCACACCTGATTCTACTGAAAGCCAAGATCAACTCCTTAAACTGGTGGAGTCAGGTGTGGCTCCTGCTCGGTTGGAATGAAAACCTGCACCCACACCGGACCTTTCCGGATAAGATTGGACACCCCCTGGTCTAACAGATCATCTTCCAAAGCTTCAACTTTCATGCTAATTTCACTGTAAACTCCACCCCCTCATCTTCTTGTATATTGCTGTCTAGCCAAGTCCAGCATTTGCACCAAATTCTACACTAATACGACGTTGAACTTTGCTGGAAAATGGCAACCGAGAACAGAGGCCTTTGCTCTTTTTGTTTTTAGGAGTGAACAGCAAAACCAGACAGTTTTTTTTTTTTTTTTTTTTTTTGTATTCCCTTAATGTTTGAAAATGAAGTAATGTTGAATATTTTGAAATGCAAAAAGGCCTGATTTTTAAGACAAAATGCTCCTTGCGTTTCGAGAAACGTATGCGTTCGGCACCGTGTCGGTGAGATCCTCTGAACGATTTCCACACGCTCGATGGCAAAAGAGCCGATGTTATTTTTATCTCTCGAACCCGATAAGAGCATCAACATTAAGCAGTGAACGCCTCATTTGTGCACCGAACCATTAGGAAGAAGCAAAACATTTCAGGAATGAATAACAGTCGTGGAGTACTCGTGCAGGTGCTTCGGTTGCAGAGACGCAAAAATGCGAAAACACACTTCCGATCGTTAACCCTGACTCGTTCGCTGATCTTATCGACAACAAGGAGGGAAAAAAAAATCACTTGGCTGCCCTGAGTGTTTCCTGCTGTCGTGGGACTGTTGTACACTGGAGACATGTCCTGCTCACATAGAAGCTTTGTCCCATGTTGTACTTGCCCAAAAGACCCTAAAAGCCGAGGGATTTATCGCTACAGAGTTCATCTTTTGTTACAGAAAGTGCTCTGATTTTGTCGAAATACAAATCTGGAGGGGGGGGTTACAATGTGGCTTAGTGGTTATCGATTTTTCTTCTCACCTCTGGGGTTGGCGGTTCGAATCCCGCGACCCTGTGTAGGAAAAGCGGCACAAAAAATGGATGGATGGAAAAACTGTCAGACGCACACCTCTGTGCTTGTATCAGCAGAAGAGTTTTGCTTTCAGGTCGTCCTGCAACTCTTTTCATTTGACTGCTGGTTTCTCTCTCTTCGTTCTTGGAGTGAAATCTTGTGTTGCACACCGTAGTTGTCGTGCAGTGAACCTTCTGCCTGCATATTATCGAAGCAGTTGCACTGACAGGAAAGTTTAAGATCTGTGCTATGGCTCTGTAGCGTTTCCATTTCAATGTGGATCAATAACCGTTTTCTGTGAGAACTTTACGATGCTCTTTCACCTTCACCATAATTGCGACTTGTTCCCGACGCCTGTTATAATGACCCCATGTGCGACTTGCCGGAGAATATATTTTTTGCAGCATTTAATATCTAGAATTATTCATTTTTTTAACAAAAGCAAAAGTGTCCAAATGCTTATTTCGTGTTTGTGTATATAGCGATGCAACTGTTGTCCAATATCTTCATCATTGTAATCCGTTTGTGTGTGTGTTTTTCTCCAGGACTACCCTAAGAACAGACACCCAGGCTGGAGCCGAGGCTCGGTAGCATATCACGCAGGTGAGTCCCACTTAACATTGCTTAAAAAAGAAAAAGTCGACCTTCTACTACACTCTCACACGCCATTCACACCTGTTTACATGTAATCAAATGTTTCTGTAAACAACAAATGCTGAACTGTCCGTAATGTAATATGCAAATCACTTCATTAGATGCGATAAACAACTTCCTGCATTCCTGGTGGAAAGATGGCTAGTGTGTTAGACTTATTGGAATCTTTATCCGTACTCCTCATTCAGATATAATCCTGATACACAAACTGCGATAAATGCAGGTTATCACCGCTTCAGCCAGTTTGACCGTGTGTGCGTATATGTGTATGTGTGTGTGTATATATGTGTGTGTGTGTGTATATATGTGTGTGTGTGTGTTCATGCACTGCACCCACAGATCACTTGGTCTGCCTGTGATTAAGGTTGTGTGCCGGTGACCGGAACATTGTGAGTTCAGATCCAGTAAGTGTGAGAGTCATTGGGCCGTGAGCGAGAAGCTGCATTCTGAGAGATCATTTCATTTTAACCACTATTTGCTTTACACATTTTCTGATTTATGTCTGTGTTTGTTCCTGTGTAGCAGCTCTGTCCAGGCCTGTTCAGAATTTTCTAAGAATTAAAAGTGCATGTCTTTGTCTCTCTGTGTGTGTGTGTTTGTGTGTGTGTGTGTGTGTGTGTGTGTGAGTGTTGTATCTGTTGATGCGTGTTGTGTGTATGTCTATCTGTTTCCGTGTGTGTGTGTGTGTGTGTGTGTGTGTATATATATATAATATATATATATGTATGTGTGTGTGCATCTACCTTTGTGTGTCTTGGTGTGTGTGTCTGGGTTTTTGTCTTTGAGTGTGTATATCTCTGTATGTCAGTCTGTGTCTGTCTATATTTGTATATGTCTGTATGTGTGTCTGTGCATGTCTGCATTTGTGTCCGTCAGTTTGTGGTGTGTGTGTGTGTGTGTGTGTGTGCGCGTCTCTGATTCTCTTTCATTCTCTCTGTAAAGACAGTCGTGTACCTGCTGCCCTGAGGCAGACGGTCGACTGACTTCACTGCTGCATTGATCTTGTGTGTACACTCAATCGGTGAAGATGAAGATCAGGACCCGTTTCCAGAGCCATCATCCTATATTCCCATGTATCCTTCGTGTAAAGCTGTAAATCCGTTCTATTGTGTGTCCGTTTCTCTTCGCCACTGCTTGTCCGTGGTTTACGTGGAATTTTTCTCGAGGGCTTTCTGACTGTGGCCTGTGTGCTCGGGACCTGTGTGCTCTATGTCTGCGGCTCTGTGAGGGCCTGAGCTCTGATAATGGGCTTCAGGATATAAGGTTATGAGACGGCGTGTGGTTATCGATGAAGTGGAAGTCCTTAAGACTTGGGACTGTATCTGACTCGGCAGACGTCCATCCGAGAGAGGCACCTGCAGCATCAGATGGCGTGAAGGAGCTTTGTATAGAGTTAGCCCCCAGTGTCAGTACCTCCGAGTTGCCACCCAGTCAGTTAGTCTGATAAGCTTCTGACCTTGTGCTACCAAGCCAGGGTGATGGGTTGAGGAGTTTATGTAAGTGGTGCTGGCAGTACTTGGAGGACTCTGTCATAGACCTGTGCAGCACAGGTCTTAATAAGTTCTTATATAATGTGTGATTCATGCGATTACATGCATGCAAGGCTTTCGTAGCACCCCACACTCGCAGTACCTCACTACTCCTAAAGCCCAGCTCACATGCAGAACCATACTTGCGCTGCTCGATTGTAGACTTTCTAGCAGCACTTTTTAATTTTTATTTTTATTGATCTAACAAACGAAATTCCAGCCAGTGCTGTAATGTAAATTTCACCATCATGCCTGCACTCGGCTTATCGCATTGTTCCTGCACCTCCACTATTATTCTTCCCTACGCTGTGAAGAAAACCTCTCTGCTTATCGCACCCATCAGGCCACTGCTGTTTGTTATCGAGACCTAAAGGAGTGCCATGTTTATGTTGCGCGTCTCCTGAATAAGCTTTGGCAAGACCTCAGCAACGGGCCAGGTGCAGGGGTCACGGGTCATTAAGATCCCGCGATCTATATGATGCCCCTATTTGTGACTCGTCGGCCTTTGAGCGATCGCACCTGATGCTAGTGCCAGGTGTGGTCCTATACATAGAACCCTTTTTGGGTTTTATCCCAGCTGTTTTTCTGTCTGTTCAGAAAAAAACAAAACAAATCTAGAATACGTCTTCGGCCCGTTACACAAGCTGTCCGGGTCGGACATTTGCAGCGTTCCTTTGAGAACGATGTCATAGGAGGAGTAGGTAGCTTGAACTTTATGCGAAGGGTAAGATTACTCTATCTGATTTAATGCTTTGCTTGATTTTGTCAAGTGGGTTGTTATACCCGTAAACTGTTGTGCTGAGACAAATGCAGTTGGCTGTTCTTGGCTGGATATAACCGGACTTGACTTGAGGAATCTACTGATGTCACAATCAACTCTTTATATCTGGTGCTCTGCCTTAAGTTTTGTTTTGCTGAAGCGGCAGCATCCCAGTGGAGATATCTCCTCTCATCTTTTCCAGACAGCTCGGGTCGGGTGCCAAAAGTCCAAAAGTGTTCCAGCAGGCCGAGACAGCGCACCTATGTCCCCTATCTATTTTTAGCCATCTTCTCCCACACCGGTTGCAGTGTTTTCTGCGTTTGTGGTGTAGTGTTGTGACAGGGGCCCGCATTGGAGTCTTAACGATACACTGTCTCCATCACCCTCCCATATTCAGATCGAGATTGTTTAAGCAGGATACTGAGCCAGGAACGGGTCCCATGACAACTTCACAAATATTTACCAGCTACACGGTGCAGTGGGCTTTTTGTCTGCATTCTACCTTTTCAGTGTTTGTTTTTTTTTTTTTTTTTTTTTTTTTTTTTCTCTTCGCATGTTGTTGTCTCTGTCTTGCCATCGTTAGTTTTGCTCTCTATCAGAAAGCTTAAACATACAGAGCAGTGAAGATGTCTAGATGAAGTAAAAAAGAAGGCTGTTCTGTGTTTTGGTTTGTTTTTGCATCAAGAGCATAAGACATTCTGGCATCATTAAGACCAGAGCATGAGAGGAATGTTCTAGCTAATACGAGGATACTTCAGTGTAGATTAGGTCTTTAGGGTTAGAGCAGGTCCTGTTAAAAGAAACAGGTGTAGATAATGCTTTGCCTCTACGTCAGGCTTCACTATAAAGCCTTTCTCACTACAGGTTTTCGAGCTAGTCTAGAGTTACACCATGACACTTTTCTAAGCACTGCAAGCCTCGAGGCACTGAAATCCATGTCTTTCACATGACACGACATCACCTTACTGTTATACAGTCCTGAAAATGCTCATTGACACCTTTTTATCTTCAGCAACTCTCTGATCACTTCTTCCAAAAATGCACGAATCCTCGGTGTAACTTTTGATCAGATATTGGTCTTGGATAGGCATACGTTCTTGTACGACATCAGGAGTATTAGACCAGTTCTTTCCAAGGAGACTTGATGGTTACTATTTAAGACTAGCTGTGGGTTGGTCTTCCTGCACATGTCATTTTAGACCTTTATAACTGATCCTGAATCAGCAGTCTGACTTGTCTTCAGTCTTCCTAAATTCACTCATGTCAGACTACTGCTGCGTCCTCCTCCACTGGTTACTGGATAAAATCCTGATACTTGTTAACAAAGCCAAGAATACACCAGTCATCCCAATATCCGATGGTAGTGGTCAAATCCCAGGCTGTACCTTGACCCCTCCACCATCACAATATTAGGAAAGCGAGCATCAGGACCTGCATCCGAGTGGTGGAGCAGAATGAAAACTTATTAAGCACTGATTTGAGCGCGGTTCCTGGAAGTGCAACAGCTTGTTGGTATCTTAAGACTTGGGCCAATCTGCACAAGCAAAGGGACTTGTTTTTTTTGTAGGCAGTTCTGTATGTCGGTCTACAGAGGAATGTCTGCCAAATGCCATAAATATATATGCCTTGGAAGCCTGTAGCCTTGAGGCTACCATATCTGTGCGGTCGGTAAAGTTCTGTGTCCTTCAGAATAAATAGGCTAGTTGTACACCCCTACTGGTACCAGTGCATAAAGTGAAATTTAAAGCCTTCTGACTTGTCAGTGTAAGCTGTCTTTGTCATTACCACTAAATTATACTTCTAGGCCGAGGTGGAGTCCATGCTAGTATTAGCTGTGCAAAGGAATTATTCATGCTTGCCTTTTTTCCAAAGAGGTTTAGACTTCAAAAGACTTCAAAATGGTGGACGACAAGTCCTGTTGAGTTTCAAACACTACTAGCATCAGCATCTTTCCGCAAGTTTTAAAATTGTGTTTCGTATTATATCGAAGACTGTGTCTTTTGCAAAACTTACTGTTGCTAATTCTCAGAACAATCTGTGTGGGTTGTTTCCTACAGATGATGGGAAGATCTTCCACGGTAGTGGAGTTGGAGATCCGTTCGGCCCACGTTGCTTTGAAGGGGACATCATGGGCTGTGGGATCATGTTCCCTCGTGACTATGAAGGTGAGATCGCGTACAAGTATCCTGTTAATCAGAGCACATCGTAGCTGGTCGGATAAGCTAGGACAGGGGTGGACAAATCGTAAACATGGCCATTGCCTAGCCCTCCGGACAAGTAGATACTACTTGTAGTAAAGCATGGCAAGGTAGTTCCTTGTGTTGTTGGAGATGCAAACAGACAAATATTTTTAACCTCAAGGTGATTGTGTGGGGTGCTAGCAAGGTATTCGACAGCTTTACTCTGCTTTTTATTTTTGCCTGGTCGTGAAATCTTCTTGTCTTGAATGTTCAGGCTACTGATTTGTCCGCTCTGTACAATAAAAGAGATAATGATAATAAGTCTTTATTGATCACACATGCATTACAGCACAGTGAAATTCTTATCTTCGCATACCCCAGCATGTCAGGAAGTTGGGGTCAGAGCGCAGGGTCAGCCATGATGCAGCGCCCTGGAGGGGAGAGGGTTAAGGGGCTTGCTCAAGGGCTCGACAGTGGCAGCTTGGCAGTGCTGGGGTTTGAACCCCTGACCTTCTGATCAGTAACCCAGAGTCTGGAAGTGCTGGGGCTTCAACCCCCGACCTTCAAGATCAAGCTAGCTAGCCCCTTTAATTCATTGATAGTCATGTTAGCATTTTATGTCATGTTAGAATCAACATGTAATATAAATAAATGCAAGACATCACATAAAATCCTCCCATTTCCCAAGCACTATCCATTTCCTTGATTTCCAAAATTTGTCTTAAGGAATCCAACCAAGCTAGTCAAAAAAGACATAGCCAAAGTAAAATCAGTTTTCTCTAATAATCAGAATAAATCTTCCTCTTCATTAAGACGTAGCTTAGCTATGGGAACCATTTCACAATAAACACCATTATTTTTTTTCCCCAGTGAGGAGGGCATTAAGCCAGCAGCTGCTTTTAGGTAAACTTTACACATAAAGGTCTGCCTGTTCCTCTTCTATAAGAGAAAATCAGTGTTTTAAGCATAATCTCTGCGACCGAGAAACAAAAGATAGCGATGTTTCCGTCAAGACTTAAAAATCTTTTTTCCAAGTATGTGGTGTAATCTGGATTTCGCATGTCTTTGTGTATTTCACATGTTGTATTAGAAGGATGAAACTGCATAGAGAATTAACTCAACATGTATGGGATATTTTCCGTACGAGCGTCCAACACAGTATTACCCTTAATTCTTTCTCCCACATGGTTCTAATACCTTCCATGCAAGCTTTGTAAATGGCTTTATATTAATGCGCTCGTTCTAGAGTAACAGTGTGCACACGGGCTTGTATAGCGGACACTCGACATGAATGGATTTTTATTTATTTTTTCTTAAAACGTGTTATTGTCGATAACGTGAAGTAAGGAGAAGTTTATTTAACATTTTTTTGGAAGGAGTCTCCAGTGTCACTTAAAAAAAAAATTCCAACACCGTACAGATTGTTTTTCTTTTCTTTTTTTTTTTTCTTTTTTTTTAAGCTACATTTCTTTGATTACTTATCTTTAAGAGAGGAAAGATGAGCGGCTGGTGAAGGAACACCGATTTGTAGCTGCGAACATAAATGATAAAAGGAACTGACATGTTTCACGGACATTCCACAATGCTAAATGCGACTATAAATGGATAAAACACGAGATCATCTTTAAGTAATAAAAAAATTGTAATATGTTTGCAAATTTCTGTGGTATAAGAGGAATAAATCACTTCTGTTATTGCGAAATATCCTTCGAGTTGGTAAGCATTGTTGATTTATTTACGTACAACCGCGTATTCCCTGCTTACAGCAGTTTGAAATCACTTTGGTTCCCTTCACTTGTAGAAAGGTTTTTTTTGTTTTTTCTGTCTCTTTAAATTTACATGTATATATTTTTTCCATTAGATGAGGTTGATGATGGAGAGGACATAGCCAAGAATCCTGAGCAAAACCGCGTTCAGAACGTACTGTATCTAAACGATGAGGAGGAGGAGGAGGAAGAGGGAGATGACGCAGAGCAAGAGCAGGAAGGCAGGAAGGTTATGGTGAGCTTGTCCTGACATTTCCACCTGACTTCTAGTGTAAAAGATTCATAGACTAATAATCATGCTTTACATTCATCTAAATGAAGAAAGCACAATGGGGGCAGGTAGCATTGCTGCCTCACAGCTCTAGGGTCCCTGGGTTCGATCGTGAGTTCGGGTTACTGTCTACGTGGCGTAATACACGTTCTCCACGTGGCTTGCCGCCCGGTTCTCCAGTTTCCTCCCAAGAACATGCCGGTGGATTGGCTTTTCTAAATTGCCCCTTGGTATAAACGTGCGTTTCTTCACGGTGCTCTGTAGTGGACTGTCAGCCCATTCAGGCTGTATTCCCATCTCGTCCTCGGTCTTCCTGGGATAGGCTCCAAATCCATAGTAACCCTAATCGGGATACACCCAGTTACTGACGACGAATAATAATCAATGTAATTATCATAATGAAGTTTGATACACCCAGTATCAAACTGGATACACCCAGTTACTGACGACTTCAGGCTCGTCTCGGACTGGTTTTTAATTGCTAGATCTACTTTGATTATTCTATTATATCGGCCAGGTATATACACACACGTTTGTCTTACTATCCTTGCATTAGTGCAACTAATTACTGCTATGCCTGTACCTTAATCTAACCCTAACCTTAACCTCAGTAACCAAAAGCAAGCATTTAGGCTCTTTGTTTGTTTGTTTGTTTGTTTGTTTGTTACTGTGACCATCCAGTCAAAGCTGCCAGAGTTTCCTATCCTTGTAGGGGACCCAACAGGATATTAAAACATGCCTCTGTCCAACCACACAGACAAACGCGTGTGTTACGTTTGTCACTGCAGACTTGCTTATATTTCTTTGCTCTCAATGCCCGAGTGTGACCCGTGACCCTCTCTTTCATCATGACTCACCGCAGTGGTGTTAACAGCATAATCAGCCATGTTTCTTTTCCACAACAATTGTGTCCTGATAGACGGGCACTTCGACTTAAGTCAGTTACAAAACTGAAACGTTGCATGAATCGTTATCAATACTCTGTGCATGTTTTAAGTCAGCAGTGTTGTTTTTATGGAAAAGGCCAGATCTTTGTGCTCAGGTTTTGTCTGGGTGTGAAAGTTGAGCAGCATTAATCATGGGGGATTTCAGTACTTAAGTAACCACAAAGAATTCTGGCTTTGCCTCCACTAATCATGAAGGGTTAACGTGTGCACTTTGCCACACTTTTGCAACAATATTTATGTGTCCACTGCTGCGCGTCGTTACTCCACTCCTGAAAATTTTTACAACTGTACATATTTAGTAAGTGAGTGTTAGTTTAGGACTCGGAATTGTTAGTGTGAGATGGGCCTGTGTAAACTTTTGTTGCCCTCAAGCTTTTTGTACATAAAAAACACGAAAAAAAGCCTGACAGCTATCTGAGCCAAATATTGCGCACTTCTAATTCCTCAAAAGTACATGGCATTTCTAACTAAGCTTTGTGTGCTATGAGAAGCAGCTGCTGTATGAGCCTGCGTCTCACGGAGGTGGCTGCAGAAATGTGACTCGCTGTCGCCCCCTAGGTGTTCTTCACCCGCAACGGGAAGATCATCGGGAGGAGGGAGGTCGTGGTGCCGGCCGGAGGATTCTACCCCACCGTCGGCATGCTGAGCACCGGAGAGAAGGTGAAGGTGGATCTCCACCCTCTCAGCGGCTAACGGAGACTACAGAGACTACAACCAGTCCCGTGTCAGCAGTTCAACTGTGAGCTTGTAGCATCATGAACGGTTTAAAAGGGAATCAGGGAACATTTAAGTCTGCAAACTGATCTAATGTTTCTTTGTCTTTATTATTATTCATGGGTGCACACTGTGGAAGATTTTGTTTTGTTTTGTTGTGTTTTTCTTCTCCTTCATATTAATTGCCATGGAACCAAAAACGGCAGTGCGCATGGTTTTCACTCACGCTGGAATAACGATGCATATCTTACTGTCTTTACATCTTTTTGTCCTTCAGGGGCCGAGCTGTATTCTCTTTCTACGGTTTTATTGATGGTTCTGTGTGTAACCATGTTGAGCGGCTGTATTCAGAGTTGAGCATAGTGTGTGAGTGTGTGTGTGTGTGTGTGTGTGTGTGTGTGTGTGTGGGAAGAAATTAACACTGAAACTGCATACACTCATATAAGGGCTACTCAGACGGTTACATTATTATGTATTAAATAGCACCTATTCACAATTTGTACTAAAGGGCTTTTCTCTTAGCTTTTTTTTTTTTGGACTATTTTTTTGTCACTAATTTGATATTGGCAATATTATATCTTTGGGTAATACTAGTGGGGGGGGGGGGGGAGCGTCATTTGAGGCCAACGTTAAAACTCAAATCAGGGGTGGACAAATCATAAATTCATTAGCTGGCACATCATTCAAGTAATACCTCCTAAAGTGCTGCCAAGTACCAGTGTTAATTGACAAGGCTAAAAAGTGGCAAGCTAATATAGAGACAAACGTGTATCAAATTCCCTGCATAGGGAATGAGATCGAATTGGTGCCCTTGACACAAAACTCAGCAAGTTGTTGGCTAATAGTTCGGCTATTAGCCGTGATGTTTTCTTCACACCGCACATAAAAAAAACATTCTTCGTTCTGGATATCGTCTTCGTTTTTTTTTTCTAAATGTTTACCCGTGAGGCGAGGGTGTGTCGAGCTCCGCAGTAATCCTCTGTTCACACTAGTAAGAGACAAGCCACTCAAATCACTTGTAGTTCGTCTCTTGTGGGCGTGCACGGTCTTAAAAATCGAGGAGAAATGGTAGTAGCTATATATAGCTTCTAGAGCTAGCTATTTAAACACAAATGCTAATAATTCACTATTCAGAGTGAAAATGGGTTTACTTGCTAGGCTTCATATTCGCCTTGTTGGCAGATAAGTAAAGCAAGCTACAGTCATGTAAGTAAAAATAAGTACACCCCTTGGAAATTGTTGACCTTTTTTTATGGACAAGCAAACATTTGATCATCTTTGAAGCATTGCCTATTAATGAAGTTGATGTACTTGAACAAAACCCCAAGGGAAACAATTGTGGAGTGGAAATGCCTTTTCAATCATTTATTCAACAGAAAAACTGCTATCCTACAGTGCCTACTTGTCCAGTGGGCAGCTAGGAATAAAAAACGAATTGCCTGGACATTGTCCTGGGGGATATTTACATCGAATTGACACCACATTCTGCCAACGCAGGTCATTTATATAGTCTAAATCATTATCTAAATACGCACTGTTTGTCATACATATATGTTTTATTTTATTTTATTTTATTTCATGAGCTTACAGTAGGTGGCCAGCTTTTAAATCCCCAGCTCTGAATACAGCGAAACTGAGTTCTTGAATTAACAAATGAGTTATATGAAGTTGATTTTCTGTCAGATGCATAGTTCATATGTAGCGCGCTCTCTCTCTCTCTCTCTCTCTCTCTCTCTCTCTCTCTATATATATATATATATATATATATATATATATATATATATATATATATATATATATATATATATATATATATATATATCTATCTCACCGGCTGTACTGATGCCACAGCAAGTAACAAAGAATCACTTCAGGAAATAGCTGAATGAATGAATGAATGAACAGAGTGAATGGAGAGGGGGGGGGGGGGGGAGAGAGAATGGCATTTCGGTTTATAAACAGCATGTATTTAAGGGTCAGTCGCATCCCTGAGCGTCACGATCCTGCACCTTCCCCTTTCCCTCACAATCTTAAAGCTGGTGACATTTCTACTTTGTCATGTTTCCGTTTTGGTTTTTTTTTTCTTGATCAACTGACATTCAGGAAGAAAGTGCCACTTTGTTATCGCTGCCCCGTGGAAATGAGGCTTTGGGCAGGAGCAGAGAAATGTCACGAGGTAAATGCGTCATCAGCAAGAGGTCAGTCACGTAGTTTTGCCGTGACGTACACTTTTCTGAGACGCTAAATGCAATCTGGGGGGGAAATATATATATATATATATATATAAAAATCTAGAAATAATTACCAAGGTTTATTTCTTTATGCTGGTGCGTTTGTATTGTGTGTATGCAAATCAGCAGGGCCGTATTCAGAGAGCTGTTCTGTTCACATGGTGAGAATTTCATTCCGAAATTGCGTACAGTATTCAGACCCTTCGAGGTAACTCCGTACTTTCAGAAGCTGTGCGAGAGTTCCACGCGTGAGGTGATGTTTGAGTAAAGCTGAGGCATGGCTCAGTTTCCTGCATTTCTGAACTTGGATGCATTATTCTTGAGCGAGTTGACAAATCAAAATAGTGTGATAAAACGGCTTTAATCCAATGTGCACGTTAGGATTTCAGGGCCTAGATTCAGAATCTCGTGGCTTTAAGTTGTGCGAAAGGAGTATCAGTTGGTGTGCAATATAAAACAATAACGCAATGCAAACTAGGATGTGCTGGATCAAGTGCTGTTTTCTAAGCTGCTGAATAATGAAGGTGGAAGCCATTTAGTTTAAAGTGAATAATGTGATGATGATTATCTACAGTATAAATATAGAGATTTTCTTCTTCAGTCTGTATTTTCGATCCCTTTTTTGGGATAGAACGGGAAGCCCAGAAGTAACCAAAGTCTTAACGTATGCAAATTGAACCGCCTTAACATTGACAGAACTCTGAATACGGCCCTGAAGCTGGAGTCTTAAGACCGTGTCTCAGGTTGGACGTGTTTTTATTTTCTCAGTCTCTTGCCAGCAATCCATGTCTTGTTTTTATTTCTTTAGTTAAAAAGCTTTTGATCAGTCCTTCCAGGATTTCGCGATCGCAGAAACGACTGCAAAATCAAGCAAGCTATTCGGAGGAGCTTGCTATTTTACGTGTCACGTGACGTCATCAGGCCGTGCGTTCAGCCAAAGCCGTCTTCGATTCACATACATCGAATGTGAGGACAGCTGAAAGGTCTCATTTACCACCAAACGTCACCGCAAAACGCCGTGCAATGCAATTTCGCCAATTCGTGTAGTTTTCCGCAAATATATATATATATTTTGCATCGCAAATTTTGGGGAAAAAACAGCTGCAGCAGAATCGAGAATTTTTGACAACAGAATAACTGTGCGGAATCCTATATGGACTGATTGATTTGGCGTGTGTGTTTGGCACGTTTTGTAGCCATGATGTGTGTCGTTGACTGGATGCCATCACGTTCATACTTTAAAAAAAAAAAAAAAGAACAAAAATAATGAAGCTGAAGATGTTCTTTGGCAGTGTGTGCTTTAACGTGAGCTAATCCAGTTCACTAACGCCCTGAGCACTTTACAGCAGATTGATTGTGTGGGTAACAGTGTGGTGGTGAGCTGGTTTTACAGCTGTGTGTGTGTGTGTGTGCGTGCGTGTGTGTGTGAGATGAAGGATTTTGGAGCAGGGATCACCGTGACATATTTATATCACATATGCATTTTCTGCTCCAGCCATCTTGGACTGAGCCCACCGATCTGCAAACCTCAGACAGTAATTGTTTTCGTCTTGTCTTCATGTCCCACAATTCACAGAAATGCCGTGTAGTTTTTTTTTCCATGTTGGTTTATGCCAAAACTGTCACTATGGATCCTTCAGATTCTCCCACTAAAAGGGAAGACGATTAATTATGTTACATATCTGTTGAATGATGACATTAAACCACATTTGCTTCACATTCAAGTGTTTCTTCTTCCCTCCCTCCATAAATCGAGAGATTTCGCCATCTTTTTATTAAGAATAATACATTTTTGCACGTGTCTGGAAAAAGTGTGGAATTTTCAAGACACCCCATTTCCAGAGCTCATTTCCATTTTGAGGGAGAAAAGAAAAAAAGCACTACGGACTTTCTCATTAAGTAAATCTATACACTCGAGCCGCTGAAGGTTTTAAATCAGTTGTATTTATTCTCTTGTATCAAGCAGCCTCTCTGCTGCACATTTGATCCGCTCATGACACCTTCATGACTTTGAAAACAAGCAAGAAAGCTGAATGTTAAAAGTCTGGAAAGTTTTTTTTTTTTTTTTTTTTTTTTTTTTAGAAACCTCTGGTGAAAGGCTGATCCGAGTTCCCCCCCACGCAACAGAAAAAGGATGAGTTGTGTTTTTTTTTTTTTATAAGGAATAAAACAGGATGTGTCCTGATGTGGCAAAGCAGACTTACTGTTATTTTATCAACGCTCACACTTTGCATTTATTATAGACTGATATGCTGTCATTTTTATCCATTTATTGTACCTGATATCACAAGAACACAAACAGGCGTTCCCCTCAGCAGCCTTATTTTTTCCTCTTTCTAAAAGCGCACCTATTATGGATTTGAAACGTGCCTAGTTTTGTTTTAAAGCTCTCATACAATAGATGTACATGCATCCGAGGTCAAAAAACACTTTAACATGCTCATAATTTAAATTGCAGCGTTACCTTTTTTCCCCCCGGTGTCACAAACGACTCATTAAATGATCTGTTCTAAAGGATTCATTCAAAACTCCTCCTTTCAGAGAGCATACTCCGCTCTGATTGGTCTACCGCTATCAGCGTGTTTCAAAAAGGACACACCCACTACTGTAAGGAGTTTCAGCGAGCGGCCGATGAAGACAGGAGGCGGGGCGTTTTGTTACAAACCTACGTAGATTAGTGCAGGAAGTAAAGTCTGGAATCACTAACGACTCGTTTCAGCTGTTCAGAATCGATTCCTTCTTCTGGGAGTCGATAAGTCCTTTGTTTTTACAAATCATAAAGAGCTCTATAACACGCTACATGAAAGGTAATATTTGAAAAACCATAATTAGGTGCACTTTAAAAACCACATTAAAAGTTTTTACCACTGAACACTGGAGACTCCTTCCCAAAATACGGAGTAACGTGTCCTGACTGAAAACTTCACATCTACACACGTTTTTAAATCCGTCCATCATCCAAGTCCCTGTGAATGAGCTGTTACTATAGAAACAATAACACATTAGAAAAAGTCTCGATGGGGCACAAGAACATCAAGGAACATAAAGAAGCAGATGATCGAGCAGTCGTTTTGCGCCTGCTCCTTTATATCGTGTTGGATGATAGATGATTGACACGCAGCTGTTATGTGAGATCTCATGCTGCTAGAAATGTTTACAATCGTACACTAACTGCAGCACGAATCCACTTCCAACATATGGTTATGATTTCCATAGAAATTTGGGATCTAGACGTTAGAAGAGTCTTTTATAGAGGACCATGAGACACAGCGGCATGTCAAAGTCACGAGAAAGAGCGCGAGAGCGCACTAGAGAGAACTGTATTAGCTTAAGAAATGCTGATTCACTTCATTGGTCATTATTCCTTGTCTACAGTGTGTAAACTCCCCCATTTTTGGAGGTCCAACAATCAAAACGTTGAAGGAATAAAAGAAAAACAATTATGCGTTATATACTTATTTATTGAAGGAAATTTGGTCCCCTGATTTAAAAAAAAAAATAAAAAGGAACATTTTAAAACACAGTGTGCAAAAAAAAAAAAGTTAAAAGGCATCTAATGATACATCCATCCATCCATCGCACACACAACCTATTTCTCTTCTAAAAAAAGACCACATGTGCTGAGAAATATTTCCATGACTAAAACAAACTTTCAAAGTCAGAGCCTCGAGCTCACACAGCTGGACGACTGCCAAGTCTTCATGCACAATCAAAAACATGATTTCGCATTTTGGGGAAGAAAAAAAAAAAAATCATAATTGTAATGAACGACTTGAATTAGGTAACTGCTTTTGTCCTCGTGCAACTTGTTTTATGGTGATTTATATAAGAGCGTTTAAAACAGGACTGCAGAGGTGCAAGAAAACCCTAGCAAGAGGAAGCAGAGCGGGAAAAACCCCCACAAAAACCCTAGCAATTATTGTTGTTGGCGTAAAATGATATACAGCAATTTCTACCCTGTGCTTTTAGCGAGCAGAGAGATCTAGTTTTCTATTGGTTCACAAAACAGCGGTTTAGGAATTCACAGTTGAAGGTGTAAGATAAAGTCAGCGTAAGCGCTACCAGAAGCGAATGCGTTCTTTCCCCTTCAGTGAACTGGCTTTTCCACTGGGGAGAATCGAATTCGCACGAGCTACAAAAAGTAGAGAAGTGTCGTTTTCAGGTGTCTTCCTCCGTATTGTCGTGCCACGGAGTGAGAAACCGTAAACGCCACGGCTAAACTGTAAATATTGGCACCTCTTCTAACTAACGGGTAACGTGATAAAAGATGCTATAAAATTGAAAGCAACATTAAATGGCAACCCATAAGCGACAAAAAAAAAAAAAGGACATAGAAAACACACACTGTACATACATAAAAAGTACCAATAAAATCTGGATTCACTCACTGAACAGGGACAAAAGACTACTGCCATGGATAAAAGGAAGGACCAATGAAGGCGATTCCTTGAAAGTCAGTGGAATTAAAACAGATTTTAATTTCATTTCACTCGTTTATTGGTAACACGGATCAGTTTTCATCGTTTTCGTCGTTTTCATCCTCTTCATAATGACGGTTCTTCCTGATCAGGTCCTCAACGGACTCGTCGTGCTCTTCCTCGCCTTCCCAGAATCCCACGTCCTGAGAGTGTTTCTGCTCAAACCCAGAGCTCGATTCGCCCTCGCTGAGGGGGGAGGAAGGAGGCGTGTCCTCCAGGGATGTACTCTGGCACGTGAAAGATGGTGGCTCCTCCTCTTCCGGCTGACATTTCTCTTCGGTGACTCCATCACGCCTGCCTCCGACTTCCACTTCTACTTCCACTTCTACTTCCTCTTCCTCCTGTCCAGCCTCTTCAGCCTCTATTTCCTCCTTTTCCATTGGCTGGGGCTGAGTGGGGCGTGTCAGACTGGGTTGACTGACGGCCGAGGCAGGGCTGCTGACTGAAAAGGGGCGGCTGCGCTCTTTAAGTGAGGAGCTCCAGCGGATGTCAGAGAGCTCTTCTTTTTCAGTACAGAGTGGGCTCGAGTCGCCCTCTGGTGGCCATTTTGGGCGGATGGGACACACAGCGGCCTCTTCAGCCAGCACACCACCGGGTTGAGATGGAGCTTCTTCGCCGTCCGTTCTTGGAGGCCAGGAGATCTTCAGCCGTCTGGTCTCCACCGGTTTCTCCGTTCTCTCCGACGCATCCTGAGCACGTGTCTCCAGGGACGCAGTGATGACGTTCACTTTAACCAGAGGAGACTCCTCCACCGTTGGACTGCTGGTGGTTTCCGGAGGATCCTCCTTGTCCGCCTGGTCCTCCACGTCCTCTCCTCGGGAGTCCCACAGCTCCTTGTGGGGCCGGTGTCCAAAACCTTCGTCGTAGTTCCCTTTAGCCTTGAAGAGCTGGCAGTAGTGCGTCTTGCAGTAGACGTTGTTGTGTAGAGAGGCGTAGTTTGCGAGGCTAAACAGCACCGGAAAGAAGGAAAGATGAGAAAATTCGACAGAATGGTGACACAAACATTAAGGATTAAATAAAAAAAAAAAAGAAATAAAAAAAAAGTTGTTTTTTTTTTTTGTATTTTTTGAGATCGCTTCACCTCAGCTTCGTGTTGCAGTGAGCACACCGGAAGCAGGAGTTGTGATAAATTTGTTGGTTGGCCACCAGTCGCTCCAGGGGGTACACGGTCTTCGTGCACATCACGCAGCTCTCGCGCGTCGGCAAACCGAACTTCTAGACGCACACAGAATAATTCACACTAACAAGTCGCACTTTAACTATTGTCTAAATTGCCCACGTATATCAAAATTATATTAAAGGAATACTTCACTGATTTTCAAGCTGAGCTCTATCTAAAGTCTATACGTGACGTGGATCGATGGTCATGAACACATTATCGAGAAAAGAAAATGGACACGGATTCTCAAAACGTACTTCCGAAGGAAGTCTACGGAAGGGCGGGTGTTTGGAAACGTCAACTTTGTCATGCACTGGTTGGGGATGTTTGTACTGGGATAACTGGGATTAGCTCTTATGGTGTTTGAAAGCTGTATACATTTTGGATGCACTGCTTTACAGTGGTCAGTCTACATAAGCTACAGATGCCAGGATTCCTTTAAGCATTCTACCTAAAGACTCTCACTTTAAAATGTACACGCTGGTAAGCAGAATCTGGAGGCCATTTTAAATACTGCTGCAATAAAAATGAAGGATTACCTTAACCGATTTAGCTTGGCCATGCTCAGAAACAGGAGGAGCCACACTCGAGCCTGCTGAAAGAGGAAAAGCTTTATGACGCAACATCAAAGCGAAAACATTAGAAGGAGCAAGTGAATTTCATAATGTGGTACGTGTCATTCGATTGGGTTTTATTCCGTTACACTACGAGGCATTTTTTGATCACGTCTGTGGAAGTAAATAAATGAATCTAGCTGAAGCTGTAGTCTCTTTAGTAACAAACATGTCCTGACAGAAAGCTTCACCAAATCAACGATTACACCTTTCCTTATGAAGTTTTCATTTTATTTATACCAATCTATGTGGCGTGTCCACCTTAATCAAGTCCCTGTTACTACAGCAGGGGTTCTCAAACTTTTTGGGCACATGACCTCAAATGGGTATTAAGGATTTTCTCTGACCCCAAGCTTTGAACGCTCGCCATTTTAAAAAATATATCATTTATAATAGATGACGACTGTAACACGTGAACATTTGATGATGTCAGTAACGTCCGTACGTGCGAAGCAAGTGGCTGAAAACCAAAAGGAAGAGTCCTCGCACATCAGAGTCGAAAGATCCCCGTCCATCGCTATTACAAGTCGGAATGTCACATTTGAGCGATTTCGCACACAGTGACGCTAAACACACTGACGAGCTCGGTTTCTCTTCAGACTTTCTGTCGTCGGCATTGCCTTAAATCAAAACACTCTGATCTTATATTCGGAAGTCTTTGCTGGAATCTTAAAAGGCAAACAGAGCTTTTGGTAGGTTTGGAGGCTACATAAAAGGTTTTAAAATTCAAATAATAACTACAGTAAAAGCAGTTAGTATTAGTTCTAACCAACAGTCTAGAATAGTACATAAGTAAAAATTTGAGAGACAATGCTAGTTTGTTTAGCAGAGGTAGATGGACGGGGAAACGGGTTCATTTTTTTTTTCACCCTGGACTACACTAGTCCATCCTACTACAGCCCATTTTCTGTTCTGTTTATCCTACACAGGGTCGCAGATAGCCTGGGCTACCCCAGGGGACTCTGGGAACAAGGCGAGGGGCACCCTGGACACACATTCACACACTACAGACAATGCCAAATCAACACCTCTTTGGACTTGGGGAGGAAACTTGGGTACCCCGAGGAAACCCCACAAAACCCAACGGGAATCAAACCCCCACCCCTGGAGGTGTGAGGCCAACGTGCAAAACACTATACCACTTATCCTAGAGGGTCGTGTGGAACCTGGAGCCTATCCCAGGGAGCATCGGGCACAAGGCGGGGTACACCCAGGACGGGGTGCCAATCCCCTGCAGGGCACAATCACATACACAGTCATACACTACAGACACTTTGGACTGGGGGAGGAAACTTGAGTACCACCACAGCACAGCACAGCATGGGGAAAACATGCACAATCCACGCACACAAGGTGGAGGCAGGAATCAAACCCCCAACCCTGGAGGTGTGAGGCAAACGTGCTAACCGCAAAGCCACCGTGCGCCCCAACGTGATCGTGAAATCACCGTCTGAATGTGACTCTCAGCAACGTTTCAAAATATTAAACACACAAACTCAGTCTTCGATATTTCACATAGTAATTTGTAAAATTAATGAATGAAACAAGAGGAGTTCCTCTCATGAATTTCTCTCATGACCCCATTTGTAAATCAAGTGACCCCATGTTTGGGAACCTCTGTACTACAGAAGCAACGCATTAGAACGAGCCCATCAATATAAACCTGTGACTTGCTTTACAGATGGAACTACTCTCAGACCCGCTGTTATAGATTGTATGGATTTCCCAAAGCTGTGAGAAGCCAACAAGGGTGTGTTAAGCACATTGTGAGATCACAGGGAAGGACATCTCAGGTAACCTGCTACACAATAGAGCAATTTCCCCCTACACACAATAATATTAGCACCTTATACCACAGCACAGGATTCAGGTTACAGGAGACTTCAAACCTCATGATCCAGTAATGTGTTTGACACACCCTTGTTGAATCCTGCTCCTTATCACACACATTAGTACCTCATACCACAGCGCTGCCGAATTCTCGATTCTGATTGGTCAGAAAGTGTCGGCGTATTTTTTGAGTAACCACGTCTCTGACAGAATAATCTATGCCTAATAATACATGGATTAAAAGGGATGTTATGTAAAGGTGCAATAGTCGATTTTTCTTGTTTACTCGTACAAATAACCTGCAAAAAATATGTAGAACATGATCAGAAATAATGGTTTAAGCCATGCTCATAGGACAAAGAGTATTACATGGCCGAGGTAACTCATTCGGAAAACTGACGTCTGGTCTGGAATGCTTGTTTTTGTTTGAATGGGCCTCGCATTTTAAAGTGCTTGAAAGGGCCACCATGGATCTTGGGGGCGGAGCTTTGTGAACATGGGCGGGTTCAAGGAGTTAAAAAAACAAAACAAAAAAAAATCGAATGCCTAACCCAACTACTTAACATCATCTTAGAGCTAAAAGAGAGATAATCTTAAACAAAATGACTAACCTTACCTAATTATACCACCTTTAACAGAAGAAAAATACATAAATCGCTGATCATAGTGAAGCTTTCTGCAAGGGGACGTGTAACAGTTATGGAAGGAGTCTCCAGTGTCGGTAGGTTTTCAGACATGGGAGAGTCTTCAGGATTTCTCAGTAACATGACAAGTTAATAAGAGGGGGGGAAAAACAGCAAGAGAGAGAAAGGCAGAAGCAAGTGAGGGAACAACTTAGAGGAACTAACTAGGTTTGACAACAGTAGATGTAATTAGAAATGGATAAAAAGTATGGTGCATCAAACTTTATTAAAAATACAAACCGTTGCGGTATATAATTGGAGGAATAACACTGAGCCGCATCACACCGTCCCCATTGTTGATTGTTTTCCTGTTATGTTCTATTCCTTACATGATTAACACAATAAAAAGAGGGAGAAGGAAAAAAAAAAAAACGTTTCTAACAAACAGCAGGAAGTGTAAAAGGTGCTCACCGTTGTTATCCGTGGTTGAAGCTTTCCTGGCCTCAGGCTCAGGAGTGGAGATCTGCCACAACACAAACATAAATAATGAAGAAAAAAAAAACAGAAATGGTGCCCTCTACAGGCAAAACACAATCCAGCAGCAGCACATACCACATCAAGCGAGAACGGAGGGACGTTTTCCTTCTGCTTCACGCTATAAGCACGTGTCTCCATATCCAATTCACTCTGGCCCTGAGCAGGGTGAAAAAAACAGGTCACAAAGTTGCTTAACCAAGACGACAAGACAAAACGAAGCAGAGCAACTTCACGAGACCAGACTTGAGCACAGGAAGTGGCCTGAACTAATCAGACTAAATGATTAAAGAGAGTTGATAAAGCAGGACACTCACACAAGAGGAAGAGGACACGTCTAGTTTCGACACTGCGGCCTGATAAAGCGCCATTCTCTGCCTGAGGGGCGTGGTCTCTACCATTGTCTCAAACGCTCCTGAGAGAGAGAGAGAGAGAGAGAGAGAGAGAGAGAGAGAGAGAGAGAGAGAGAGAGAGAGAGCGCGCGAGCGAGCACGCACAGGACACAAGGTCAGATTATGAATAGGAAACAGGCATTTCCACAGCAAGCGCTAGATCACTTAAAGTCAGCCGTCAGCGCTTTCTTTTCCTGTCTTGATCCTGACTCATGGATGGAAAGAAAACGATCACAATGTTTGCTCCCCTTTTTTTTTCCCTATACCTTTTTCTCCGAATTCCATGTTGTCAAGGCCACTTCCTGATGTTTGTACCAACTCTCCAGAAACCTGCGCAGACAAAACACTAGATTAGTGATGGTTTAATCAAGAAAAGGACACTAAAGAACGCTTGCAGTGTATTATAGCTCGATAAAAGACTGGAGAATTCTAGGAGCTTGCACCACGTTAGAGGACAGCTGTGTGAAAATGTATAAATGGGAGAACTTCACCTCTTGACATACATGCATAAAATATCATTTCCATTCATACTGAATATGTGAAAACCGCAGCACGGTCATTCAAAAAAAAAACACCACAACAGTTGGGTCAAGTCCAGTGCTATCCTGCTGGCCGTTAATAATCCACTAATGAGCTCAGGATAACGGACACGCTGGCAGACACCAGCGTCTAGCCACTCTACGCACACACACACACACACACACACACACACACACACACACACACACACATCCCCCAAAACCCAGCCCGCCTCTACACCTGGACCTGTTGGGAGAACAGCAGACATCACACAGCTGCGCAAACCACGGGATTAGTCTGCTCTTTGCTAAGTGGAGACGAAAGGTCACGTGAGTACAGATAAATAATAAGCAGCAGGAGAACGTCTACTGTCCAAGTTCAACAGCAGGTTCTTCAGATGAACAAAGCTCGTTTAGTTTGCTTAGTTCCTGTTCAAAGCCATGAGAGATTTGTGGGTAGAAGGTTTGAAGAAGACATGACTGGCTGGGGTTCATCATCAGGGCTTCCTTCCTGTTTCGCTAAACTTAAATCGGTCAGTCCCACTTTTCTACAGCTGTGTCGCAGACTCGCATGTTGCTCTGTCGGGAGACCAGTGGACATCGCACAGCCGCGCAAACCACGGGATTAATCTGCCCTGTGCTAATGAAAACTGCGTTTAACTGCCGTGCATGTGCATCAACAGTGAGAAATATTTCAAATAAATGATAAACAATAATAATAAATAATAATTCATTTTAAAGATTTTTTTTTTGCTTAAATCATAAAAATCATACAAAAGATAAACAAATTTAAAAAATCAAAACCTTTAAAAAAAAAAAAAAAAAAAGTTTTTTGCTTCAGTGCCATATAGTATATTTATATAATATTTATTTAATATATTAAATAAATACAAATTTATGTGGATTCTTATTTTTATTTAAAATTGCATTGTTCCCCCCCCCCTCCCCTCATTTCTAGTGTGTACATTTTTATACATTTTAAACTATTTCAGTGCAAACGGTGCGAGGTTTCACCTTGGACGAGTTTTCCCCTGGTTTTCATCACAGAAAATAGCAACGCTCCATTTTCTGCTTGAGAGTATTAAATTAAAAATAATCCTGCACCAAACCCACAATTTTACGGTCAGCTGTCGTATTATATAAAACTAAACTACAACTCAAACAACGACAAGTTTACAAGGAACAATTAAATGAGGATTATGCTTTCATTTTAGACTGTTTCCAGAGGCAACGTTCATTCATTCAATATAAAAACTGAATAAAAGCCTTAAAGTAGACCGTACCGTTATGAACTCACCAGACAAGAAAAAGAAGCAAAGCAGTTTATACACTGATGTCTGCAAACATCTACAAGTATCTGGTTTAAGCCACTCCTAGCAGTCCTGGAGTCTTGTATCTTACCTAATAAAAAGAGGCCTCAGTCTGATTCCTGAGTCTTCGACAGAGCTGTGTGTGAGTGGGTGCGTGTGTGATGTGTGTGTATGAGAGAGAGAGTGTGTCTGGAGGAGGAGGAGGAGGGGAGATGTGCTGAGCAGCTGGTGAAGCTTTCAGAGAGGGGGTTCAAATCAGAGAGGCATGAGGTGGGACTCCAGACTGAGCTTGTGACACCAGGAGAGCAGGAGGCAAACGCAGCACAAAGAGCACGGACCAAGCGGGGGATCGGAGAAGACAAAGAACTCTTGCACTAAGCCAACGTACAAAAGAGCCCGAGGATCTGAGACACAGCTGACGTGGGTTGTGTTCCAAAAAAAAAAAAAGAAAAAAAAAAAAGGAGCGCCTTTTTGCTTTCTACCATCACTATAAGAACTGGAAATTGCATTTAACATTTAATTTTAATGTTAAAAAGTTACATTTTAACATGTTATCCACCAACAGTCCGGAAGAACACGATCTCGAACAATTACATTAAAGAGGACTTTAAAATCAATCCGATTTTCTTATACGCAAAACATTCGTGCCCTTTCTGAGCTGCAGTTTTGTCATCATGTACAGTCTCAATAATCGAAATCATCAATGTTGTGTAGAAATAAAACCATGACATGATCATGACCCATTACACCCCTCAATCCCACCCCCACTTGCCACACCCAAGAGTCAAGCAGCAACATATGGCTGAAATTGAATCAGACGCTAAACCCCTTTTCAGTGCCCTCCCCTTTCAGTCGCATATAATTCATACTCCGTGCAACACATTAAAAAATCTCAAACATGTACAGCTCTTCAATTTCTACAATTTCGGCAACCTAGACCCCCCCCCAAAAAAAAAAAAAAAAAAAACCCAAACAGGTTATTCTTCATTAATAAACATCAAAACATGAGTAAGAGGACCGAATCAAATGGGTGAAAGACCCGGAAAAACATGCTCGAATTTTGACATTTTCTACTATAGAAGCTAGTAAGTTCTACAGACTTTCCTGAACTGAAAATGTACCCGTGTACTTGTACATGCAGCTCATCTACAAGTAACACTCTAGCATTTTCAAATCCAGTGAAAAGTGCTTGTATAGAATTATACGCTTACAATAGGAAAGTTGTTCTCACGTTTAGTGCATAGTGTAAGCAGGCGAATTGGGACGCAGCAAAAGTATGAACTCATTTTGTGGGGGATTTGCACAAAACAAACACTGCTCATTCATCCTTATCTTCCACATCACGACCCTCTGCCCTCTCTCCCCTCGCTTTTTTCATCAGGTGGTCCAAAGTAATTAAGTAATTCGAATCAAAATAGACTAAACCTGGATCATTTCAGGTATGTACACGTAGCTTTACCAATATCAAAGCTTCTACTATCGCATCTGTTAAAGTAACTGTTTCCGTTAAGATCTTCGGCTCCGTCAAGACTCCTAACTTCCCTGAGGTGGTCTGATCGAACCTGTGAGGGCGCGTGCTGATAGAGAAGCGTTCCCATTGGCTGCAGCCTGTAGGTATTAAGGCCAATCGACGAAAGTCAACATTGTGTTGACACGCAGAATATCCCCTCTAGGTGTAGTGCAGAACTTGCTTTCGTAGGCTTCCGAGCAGATAAGAGATAGAAACCCTCTTCATTTCCGGATAAAACGTAGCCAGTTTGAACTGGAACGCCGTCCCTCCGTATCGAATCACGAAGCGAACAGAAAATTTACAGCCTTTTAAATTTCCTCAAATAGCTCATAAATATTTATGTCAGTTCGTAATGTTAATAAAACACTGTTTTGACAGGAAATTTATATATCTGCCTGAGACCAAGTTATCACTTGACCCAGCTGGGCAATTAAGTATTAAATGCCTTTCTCAAGCACACCAGAGCCTCACCACCGAGAGCAAATGAATACACTAAGCTCTACTCTCTGTGCCTCCCTCATGATCTTCCCTCCAGCTAGCACAGAAAACGGCAGGCTTTGCTAAGATGTTTGCGAGTGCGTGTTGTGCTCATGTGAAGCCTGATCCCATGACAGCACCCCAGGGAGCAACACTGCACACGGATCCTCGGCTCTATGACCTCTGCTTGTGACCTCCAGGATGCATCATCACTCTGTAAAAGCGGAGTGTGTTCTCTCGGTGTGTCCATATGGGGAGGATCAAAACTCCTGACCTCACAGAAACGTATGCAAATATAAGGAGAAGGCAGACAAAATAACATATGCTAATAAGGAAATTTATATTTGCACGTTCCTTTAATGAGCAATAAACTCAAAGCGATGGATAAATGATGAATCTAAAATGAATTTCTTCCTTCCTTCCTTCCTTGTTCGTCCATCGACGTCGATGAGGACCACGCAGTGTCATTGGTTTAAGTGGGAGTGGGTTCAGAGATGGCTGATTAATCCGATCCAAGCCCAGAATTTACGGTTGCAATGGGGACATGGAAGATCTGCCGACCTTAGTGTACAAACTGAATTAAGGGTTAAATGCGTACAAGTAATACTTATATAGTTTCCTATTATTTACATTTTTATCATCTCATCTTTTCTTCATTCCTCGTTTTTTCCTCACAGGCCACAAATCCTTTCAGAAAAGACACAACGCTCCATTGTCTCCGGGTTATGACTCAGATCATTCGCGTAAACTTTACCGTCCAGATGAAGGGAAGACTACACATGAAAGTTTATTTCCTCTTTCCCGCTGGCAGTCTGTTTTATATTCTTCGCTCCGGTTCTGATTTAACTCAGCGGTATAAACTCATAATCTCATGTTTACTGAAGCTTCACAGACTTGCCGGAGTTTAGTGCGTTTTGTATTCGTCAGCAAAAAGGTACAGCAAACTGAAAAGTCTTTTTTGCTGAGGAAAATGTTTCAAGCAAGCTTTCGGACCGAATGCTAAGCGCTAGGGATGTAACCGAATACAAATGAATTAGTCGGAATGAACAGATAATGTTGCAGTCATAAGGTCTGTACAATGTTAATACCGCTATTTTTTTTTTTTAAAAAGTAAGGGGGGGGTCATAAAAATTGCATTTTGTTTTTATTTAGTACTGTGCCGAGTAAACTATTTCACATAAACACGTTTACATATAGTCCCAAAGACACAATCATAACTGAATTTACACAAATGAATCAGTTCAAAAGTTTACACATGCTCGATTCTTAATACTGTGTCTTGTTACCTGGATGACCACCGACTTTCATCGTATTTATGTTTTGAGATAGCTGTTCACGAGTCCCTTGTTCAACTCCCCGCTGTTCTTCAGAAAAATCCTCCAGGCTCTGCATATTTGACTTCTTTTTCTTACAGCGGCTATATGATGCTGAGATCAGTCTTTTCACACTGAGGACGACTGAGGGACTCGTACACAACTATTACTAAAAGGTGCAAACATTCACTGATGCTCAAGGAGGCAGCATGACGCATTAAGAGCCGGGGGGTGTAAACTTTTGCACAGGATGTTCGGCGTAAATTGTTATTTTGTTTAAAAGATCTTATTTCTTTCATTTACTGCCGCTCTTCAGAAGCTACATAAGGTATTTTCATGTTTCCCAGAAGACAAAACAATTAACAATTTACACCGATCACATCATCCAGCTCAAAAGTTTACAGCCCCCCGGCTCTTAATGTATCGTGTTGCCTTCTTGAGCAACTTGTCTTGTGGACTATATGTAAACATCTGTTACGTGAAATAGCTTATTCAGTGTAGTACTAAATAAAAACACAACGCGATCTTTATGATTCCTCTTTTTCTTTTTTAAATTATTAACATTTTGCAGATGTAAACTTGTGACCTCAACTGTACAAATATGATTATTCATTTATTTATTTATTTTCAGAAGCTTGGCAGGGCATCTCTTTCAGATTAGAGGTCTGTATCAGGACTGGGATCTTGCGGTACTTGAGAAAATTTTTTTTGCCTAAGTGGGAGGTGTGCGAGTGAGTGGTCAGATATGAAGCTTGAAAGATAAATAAATATAAAAGCCACATTCATTAACAAACATACAGCATTCATTCCTTTTTTCATCCTTAGTAACCATCTGGTCAGGGTCACAGTGGTGTAACTTTGGCATCCTGGTCGTTTATATTTTGCAAAACAGAACCAACTAAATTCGTAAGAAAATATCACGGGTACAGTAGGTGATAGAAAGTGCTCTTCTCTGTTTTGATGACGACGTAACAGCGCAGGACATTTTGTATCTCGTAACAAATTAAATTAATTAGGCTTATTTTCATTTCACTATGGCTTGTAGCTAGTGAGGTTTTACTTCTACACAACTTTGAAACCAGTGATTAAAACAGTCAGTCTGTCTAGACACCATGATCTTTGCAAAAAGATCCACGTTTTATGTCAAGTTTTATTCTTTATTTATTCACCATTGCTCAAAAACTCCTGTCCATGATGAGCGTGCAGAGATGGCACAATCACTCACCTTGCTCTCGAACATCATTTTGAGGCTGCTGAGAGGCACGTTGGACCTGTCCGTGTCCTCTACGTCCCGCTGTGGTGTCTTCTCCATGTTTGTAGATCTTGGTGGAGTGTAAGCTGATGGAGTGTGTGGACTTTGGTCGGAGGAGACGGGTTGTTCAGCCTCCCAGCGCTTTTTCAGTGCGCTCAGGGTGCCGGGGTGCAGAGTGATGTCTTCCACGGCCTGGAAGAAAATCACGTGGGGAAAAAAAAAAAATCCTTCACATAATTATGTTAGCTCAGTATGAATCTGTAAACAAAACAAAAAAAAAATAAAAATCACACAAAACAATCAAGAGGAAATTTTTTTCTCTAAATGTAATGCCACAAAGTCAAACAAAAAGCCTGGCAGAAACCTGACAGAAAGCAGATGTTGCTCAAGAAACATTCCTCTCCAGTCAATAGTACAGAAAAGAAAAAACAACAAAAAAACCACCCGAAGAAAAAAAAAAAAAAAGTGTTTAATTTACACCTAAAGTGAGTTAGTATCCCGATGACAGTTGGATCTTTTGTTAGTTTGTCAGAAAAGAGTGTCGGTGAAAACCGTTGTAAACCTGGCGAGTTTTAGGAGCAGCTCCCTCAGACCGTGTAGGTGGAAATAAAAGAAGCTGTTCCAGATGGGAAGTGTTGGGAAATCCCAGCATGAAGGAGTGATTCCACCCCCCTAATGAAGAGAGAAGAGCCAGAGGAAAAATGTCGAGGAGGCGAAAGAAAGAAGCGTAAAGAAAGACTAGGGGGAAAAAAAGGGGGCGTTGAAAAGCAGGGAAAGAACCAGGAAATAGGAAATCGTTTGAAGGTTTTCCTCAGAAAACAGCTACATGATAGAAGATATGCCAAGTATGCATCTCCTCTCAGGATCTTACAATCTTAAAACGCGATCATCCAAACGTTGGAACAGTAAACAGTACGAAATTAATCAATCATTTTTAAAATAAATAAATAAATAAATTTTAAAACAACCACCACCAAGTTGAAAAACAATCCACACTCCAGTAGACTTCAGAACTGAAGCCATTGAAGAGATCAGAATTGAAGTAAAACACACATTTTCTTTCTTTCTTTCATCGAAATCCTAAATCTACACAAATCTCAGGCCAAGCTGACCATCCTCCTGCTGTTCACATCCCTCCTTCATTCCCCTGAACTAACTGCTAGAAACACTTCTGCTCTCTGCCAGAGGAATACCCTACCTGTCGATCGTGGAAGGAATGAAACACGTCGGGACATGCACTTAACGGAAAATACTCAGCAGCACGGTGGTGTGTTGCTTCCCAACACAAAACACACTTTCATTTTCTATAGTTGATTCATTTACGATCAACAGCCACGTCCTGAAGTGCTTTATTCCTCAGACTGCTACTGACACTGGAGACTCCTTCCATAAACGTTAAATATACGTTCTACATTTACACTTTAACAGGACAGAAATGCAGATCGTCGTGTCACAGGAAAACCGCAAAGCGCAAACTCCTTTATCCTGAAGACTTTCCCGTGGTGCAAAACCTACTGCTACAAAAGCGCTGAAACTGGAGACTCCTTCCTCAAATGTCAAATAAACGTCTCCTCGCAGGAAACTTCACCATATCAACAAATGTTAAATAACACATTGTTTAAGTCTGTTTACTATTAGACTGAGATTGTGCGTAGCATCCCTAAAGAAGTCCCTATGAGATCGCCGTTACTGTAACATATGAAACGATAATGTATTCTAATGAGCGTATTAATATAAACCCGTGGTTTGCTTTGTAGCCTGAACTACCGTCAGAGCTGATGTTATAGAAAATGAAAAAAAAATCAACACTTTCTGAACAATCAGAATCACAACGCGGTTGAATTCTCGCCTCTCGACGTTCTCCCAGACCACTGCCATGCGCACAGTGACATTAAAGGCGGTCCAGCAGTTCCGCTTCGATCTAGGCTCGTTTCCGAATATAAACGCTTCAGGGCAAACGTTTCAAACCCAACATGGCTGAATGAAAATCCGGAAATCTTCTTTAATCAGACAGACGGTAAGAACCATTTTCTCACTCGTTAAACAAAAATGAAGACTGAAGGTTTAACACATCTTCCAGTCATTTTACAAATATTACATTTCTCCGATTACCTTCTCATCGGCTACTACTCGCTCTTCTTTAAGCAGACGGCAGGTCTTTAACGTCTTTAACTCTGTTTCCTCTCTGCACGACTACTAGCTGTGTTTACTGGCCAGACAGGCTGAACACCAGCTCACATAATGACTAGAGCTGATAACACACAGGACACTGTGTCAAGCTGCAGATTAATGAGTTTAATCACAGATTAACGAGACAGGCCACTAACTGCAGGGAAGAGGGAATCAGTGGGAGGTCTGTGTGTGTGTGTGTGTCTGCCCAAGTCTGTTTTTGTATATACACATATGTATGTATGTATGTATGTATGTATGTATAAGGGAAGTAATGCAATGCCACTATCTGTATCCGTATTTGTTTAGTGCTCCCTATATGAGAATCTGCTTTCGGATTTATAATGGAAGTGGGTGCTGTCTGTACAGGAAGTTGTTGTTTGGTTGGTTTGTTTTTTACCACTATTCCCTGGAAACACTGATATTTCCACATACATACACACACACACACACACACACACACATACACACATATACATATATATATATATATATATATATATATAAAATCTTCATGATGACATTTAACCACAGGAAAAATGTTCAGAAAAAATTCTCACTTTTTTCTTGTCCAAGTTGATCTCCTCGGCTGCTTTCTGGTACCTGCACAGAAATGATCAGATAATTTATGGATTAGAATAAAGCCTTAAACCAAGACACCAAAACAAAAACACACAAGGTTCTTTCCATAATATCTACTTAATTATTTAGTTTGATTAATCCAGTTCAGCAAATTTATAGACCTGCTCATTAAAAGCCATCAGAGCTCCGTTATAAAACAACAGTGACTTCAGGTGGTGAAAGACGGTGTGCGGAAAAGGAGACGTCTATATGGAGTAGTCCATTTCTACACCAAGACATTTATTTTTTTAAATAAATAGTTACTTTAGTCCAACCCTATGTTCAGGTCAACACACAGCAGAAAGTGAACAGTACATGGATACAAACGGACACTTGTAAGAAATCTGCTGAGATTTCCTGCCTCTGTTACTACACGTCTCTGATTTTGGGTCTTGCGAGGGGTGATCATAGGTACACGAGAGAGTAGGGGGCAAGGTGGTTTGCTGCAGCATGTCTCAAACTGCTCCGAAGTTGATTATTTTTCTATAACAGCATGTCCTGGAATGTTTTTTTCCCTTATTATTATTATTATTATTATTATTATTATTATAATACTACAGCAGTTTGCCAACAAAGACGATATTTTACTTGTTAATGGATGGCACATCATACTTTGTATCCGTTTATAGTTACGTTTAATGTTGTGGAACATCCGAGAGACAAAAGTGCAGTCCTCGGTCCTGACAACTTAGAGACTCCTTTCATAAAATGTTAAATAAACATCTCCTTATAGAAAGAAAAAAAAGAAGTCTTAGATTATGTTGATCTTCCACAATACAAGGCCTTTTGAATGAGTGCTTGCTCTAGAAATGATAACGTATGACTAGATGTAAGACTGATGAGCCATCTTTTGTAGAGATGAACAGGTCTGTACATAATGGTTGGATGGACACGAGAACAAACTGCAATGATGTAAGTGAAAATAAGAGCATGATTCTAAGAAAACCGTTAAAGAGAAAGCCTGAGCTGGTGCAGGCGTGAGAACGCAGGGCCAGATAAGCACAAAGTACGTACTTTGAGAATCGTTCCGCTATGGCGGTATTTTTCCCCCGTGGTCCAACAATCGAGAGCTCTTTTGCTGTGACGCGGAGGGACTGCGAGGCCCACTGCCTTCTATTGAATGAGCTGACTGCCATCTCTGCTCCTCAGGCTGGACTGAAAAACAAAAACGCACACAGTTACACATAATTCAGAAACTATTTTTTCATATAAGCGTTATATGAGCAACTTGAAGTCACGTCTGGATAAAGACGCACGGGAACTCTTGTCTTGCTCTCCCTTAGACAGGAAGTGAGTCGTCTTTCTGAGTCATATCGAATCCACCTGCTGCTCACCTGAGCTTTCAGTACACAAGCTCACACAGGTTCTGAGCTATCAATAAGACAAGGATGGAGTCAGCGCTATGTCATGCACCTCACAGCACTTTATCATTGCACAATGCACTAAGAGAGGCCGAGTGAAGTCAGGAGTAAACTTGCACAGACATGAAAATCACTCACAGATGAGATCTTAGTAAATCAGCTATGTGTGAAAGATCGTATGATGAAATATCGTATAGTATGTGCGACCAAAACTAGATACTATAACACGCTTCAGCAGCTCACCTGTTAGGAAACCATAAATATATTTAACTTAAACTGTGTGACAATGTTTTTAATCTAATCTTTCACTTTCATCTAATCTTTCCTAAGGCTAACTTCCCGCAAATATCATGTTTAAAGAGCTCGTTTAACCAATACAACGGTAAATGATGTCAGTCCGCAGAAAGATGTCTAATTTCCAAACACGGTAAAGGTCATGATCATTTGATCATGATGTTGAACAGATACATGTGAACCTAATGAGCTCAAATTGTGACTCAGATACTGACTCTTACAATGTCTGCTTTGCTCGGAATCGAGGATTTCATTCCTTCAGCTCAGGAAAGTCTGTAGTTTCCAGAACTGTACTTGACAAATGATGGGGGGGGGGAAAATAATAATAATCAATTCCAGCATGTGAAGGGATTTCCCAGAGTACCACGCATTCATTTCATACTAATCAAGCTTTCCAACAAAACAATAGTGCCATATTTAAAAACAAAACAAAGCTTCCAGATATATTTTAATTTACAGTTTATGAAACGAAATTATTTAACAAGGGAAAAAAAAAATGTGCAAAAATAAATATTTAACTTTCAGTCAGCTACTTGTAAGTAACAACAGTCAGTCGGTATAAAAGTACTGAAAAATAGTCATGGTATGCATCAAGACATCATTTAATACTATCATTAGTACATACACTACTGTGAAATATTTATTATATTTTCATTTTAAGGACATTTGAGCACTCCTGGCATTTTTAAATACGAGTCCCTTGAATCTTGATTTTCCACTCAGGTCAGAGTTAAAATGCTATTCAATCGTTCAAACAAAAACCTTGGCACCTTGACGTCCCTGATACCCTAATAATGTCAGTTAACTGGCAGTGGATAACGGTGTGCTTTGCATCATGTATGTAACTCGTATGACAGATACACAGCAAGGCCTGACACGACATCTGACTCACATCGGCGACTCCAACCTAATCACCACATCCAACATCCATCATTCAGAGGCACGACAAGTCAGAGTCCCACAATCTTTTTGTAAGCTCTTTCTTCCATAACTGACATTCCAGGATCCGCCCCCACCCCCCACCCCCCAGCTTGCTTTTGCCATAAGCACTTTAAGAAAGAGCAGAAATTCCATCTGAGCTCCTAAGCAAGAAAGACAAAATGGTATAATCTTCCTCAGAAAAAGCAGAGGAACACGACTGAGGAAAGATTTTAAAGATAATCCAAGCCAAGTGAATGTAATACTCTCACGATAATTACAGACAGTACACTAAGGATAATTACGAGATTGGTTCAAATAAATATCTGAGACGACGTCAGAAGTCAGACTAGCTCTTATATATATATATATATATATATATATATATATATATAAAAGACAGAAATGCCTGCAGCAACGGATGTGAAGATTTCTGAAACCTCAGTAAGTTACTAAACTTCATCATGTCTTGTTTCATTAACAATATCCTGGGTTTTGTTTTTGTTTGTTGAGGATGTAGAGAGAGGAGTTGGCGCACAGGATATGATTCAGCCGTTTCACCATTCCAAAACTTTCCCCACAAACCACTGACAGGTCAGAGGTCAGCGTCTTAAAACATCAAATTAAAACCGGGGGGTTTTCCAGACCTACGCTTAAACAGACGCTTCGTCTCATCGCTCATCATTGCTACGTCTTCCATGGCTGAAGAAGCAAAGGAGATGAAACACGAACTTTGAGAGCAAAACTTTCACCGATGATCCCGCTTGGATTGCGTGATGTTATCCAACGTGTTTCGTCTGGTTGACCTCAGCCTTACCTCAGCGCTCCAGCATGCTAAGACAAGCCGCTCCTGATCTCCCTGAGGACGACGTGTCTTTCCCAAATTCTTAAACCAGACAGCTGCACTGGACATGTACAACATGACAAACCTTTACAGCAAAAAATGTCATATTGCCTTTTTTTTTGGTCCTGGAATTGTTACTATTACAAGATCCTGCTTTTTTATTTTTCTAACCAGCATCTGAGCAGGATGTATCATTTAAAGGGCAAAAAAACCCAACACATCTGGGTTCACCCTGATTCACTGTTTATATACACAACTTTCAGCTGGTTTTATCTTCTTTTTTTTTTTTTGTAAAACAGTGCTGAGCTGAAGCTTAAAAGAGAGAGAGAGAGAGAGAGAGAGAGAGAGAGAGAGAGAGAGAGAGAGAGAGAATATGAAATCTTGGGTTGTAATATAAAAGATATCAAAGGTTTAATGTCCGAAGAGACAAAAGTTTGTCACGAACATAAACTCTGGAAAACTAACAGGTTATAGAAACTTCAAGGTAACTGCAGAACTAACTTCATTTCCACTTGTACTAGAAAAATGCACCTCCAGCAACTTTTCCTTTACCGTAAAACCATGTTTTTCTCCAAGGAAACAAAGTGAAACAAACCTACCGTGAGTAAGTGGACTGTGTGGGGAATTAATCCTCGTCTTAAAGTCAAAAGTCTGTGGCTTTTGGGTTGTTTCAGCTGTTTCTGTCCTCCTGTGCGTGTCCTTGCTCTCACTGAACTCTCAGACTCTTAAGTTTTACACAGTGTGTTTGTGTGTGTGTGGGAGGGTGAGCACTTTGTCTCCTCCCAGCCAATGAGCACACAGCTCCCTCTTTTCACCTAGCAGGTAAGTCCCAACCATTCTGAGCACATCACCCCTCTTGCTATGACTCAGACAGTTTGGGAATATTCACGGACAATTCCAGGAAGTCTCCACCCATTTCCAAATGAGGTCATCTATCTGAACCCAATCTGATAGCACAGTTCTGGAGAAACTGACTGGAAATCATCAGTTATACCACAGCACTGCTGAACTCTCGATTCTGACTGCTCAGACGGTGTGTTATATAATTAAACTGGCTCGTTCGAATATACTAAAACATTACTTCAAGAGTAGCGACTCGTACATAAAAGATTAGTGTCCAATCTAAACCTGATGATGAGCGGATTAAAAAAAAACATGTCGTTATTTAACAAATAAAAACAAGGATTCTGTAAGGAGACGCTTATTTATTTTATGGAAGGAGTCTCCAGTGTCAGTATGTTTTCCTCTACAGGAACGTCTTCAGCACAGAGGAGTTTGCGTGTTCTGGTTTTGCAGTGACACGAGAAGCTGAGTTGTCTTATGAACTTCAAGAGGAGGAAAAAGAAAGAGACTGTTGAGGAAACGACAGTTTGTAGCCATTATATTGTTAGCGTAATTTGTTTCACAGACGTTCCACAGCGTAAAACGCAACCATAAACGGATAAAAAGCACAATGTGTTGTATTGCCTGTAATTGTTGGCAAACCGCTGCGGCATATGAGCGCGTCACGATACGATTTATTGGAAAATACTCGCAGAATTCTTTTGTGGTTGTCATGGCCAGAACTACTTGATTTTGCGGCGGCTTTTTTTCAAAATTTGCGATGCAACCTGCAGAGTTTACTTGAAGAGTACTACTTGAATTGTTGAAATTGCGATTGCAGGAAATTGTTTTGCACGGTCTTTCGCAGTGATGTTTGTTGGTAAATGAGACCTTTTAGCTGTATCCATGTTTGACGCACATGAATCGAAGAGGGCTTTGGCTGAACGTGCATTGTGATGACGTCACCTGACTCGTCTTGGCCCAAATCTGAGGAAAATCAGCGGTCATTTTTGAAAAACTGCAAGCTCCTCCGAATTAATTTATTCATTAATTTCCGAGATTGCAAAATCCTAGAGGGACTGAATAATCAACTTTGACGTGGTAACGGTTACTCCACGTCACATCAGCCGCATCAAACCACGCCGTCATCAGCTATTTTCCGATAAACTCGTGTCCTACAGTCTTTTACGCGTCACGTGTTGTATAATACAAGAATGAGGAAACAACGAATACTTTTATTCCAATTCAGGTACGACGCTTTCCGGCATGAGCGATGATTTCACATTCGGGAAAAAGGTTTAAGCCAATATTCTTCCTGAAATACATCTCACTGAAAGATATCTCTACAACGCTTTGTGAGTTATCAGCTGAAGTTTAAGCAGAATACTTTCAAAACTGGTAAATAATGTACATTTTAATGTAACACTCAACGGAGAATTACACTCTATGGTGGAAGCCCTGCTGACAACATCACCAAGTCTCATCACCATAATCCTAATCACATGAATGCCATGTGTGAGAGTAGGCTTAGCTGGCCATGCTATTTAAGCAAACATGCTTGACACAGAAGCACATCTGAGAGAAAAAAAACTTGTAGAGCTTTCAAGGCACGGGTTCTCAAACTTTTTGCAGGCAGGAACCCCTTTAGCTGTGTTTAAAAAAACAATAAGAAATTAATGATTAATATAATAACTTTGACAATGATGAGTTGTGGCTTAGTGGTTGGCCTGTTTGCCTCGCACCTCTGGGGTCATGGGTTCGAATCCCGCCTCTGCCCTGTGTGAGTAGAATTTGCATGTTCTCCACGTGCTTCAGGGGTTTCTTCCCCCAGTCCAAAGATGTGCTGTAGGCCGATTGACATTTCCATAGTTCACCCCGTCCAGGGTGTCCCCAGCTTTGTTCCCCAAGTCCCCTGGGATAAGCTCCAGGTTCCCTGCAAACTTGTGTAGGATAAACGGTTCGGAAAATGGATGAAGTTTATGGACCAACCACCCCCGTCAATACTTCACAGTCCCCACTTCGACAACCCTGGCTTTAAAGATACATTAGCTAAGATTAGACTTTTATCTATAAAATGTATAAAATAATTGACAGGGGGGTGAAACAAGCATTCCGGCCCAAAGGTCTGTTTTCCAAACAGGTTTTCTCAGCGATTTTATACACTTTTGCTAAGGCCATGACTTAATCAATATTGTTTTTGTTCTACACATGTTCCAGGTTATTTGTTTGTACAAGTAAGCAACAAAAATGGACTATTGCACCTTTAAAGTGCATTAACTAGCACAGATATTTTGAAACCTCTTAGGATAAGTGACTCACAGGAACACCTCTTAACATCTTTTCGTTTTTTTCAAGAAGCTATGCCTTCCTCAAATTGTTCCACAGCCTACTGGAAAGAGAAATGGAGTGTACACCTCTGCAGAACTTCCTGAGCCACTCGTTCACCTCAGCATACAAACAGGCAAATATTTACAAGGCTGTAAGTTTAACTCGTTCTCTTGGGACGGTAAATAGCCGAGCGTGCTTTTCATGGCTTTAGACTTCCCACGGAGATTTCTTCCAAACAACAGAGCTCTATAAACCACATGGGACTGCATTTGCAGCACCACTACTTGTAAAGCATTTACTCTTCATGCTCCATGTGTGCCGTGTGTACGACACTTGCTGTATTTTAAGTTAACCCACAAAGACGCCATTCAGTCTATCCTTAACCTGAAAAATGCATTCCCATCGCCCTCACTACACAATCTCTGCTGAAGCATTCAAAGCAGGCAGTGATCTGTGAAATCAGCTCAGGAAAACATATCCTCTGATACGGAAATGGAAGCAAAAGTGAAAAATGACAGGATGTTTGGTCAAGTTGATGCAGATCTCCTGCTGGAACTGAATGCTGCTCCCAGCTCTAGTGCCTTCCTCCAGCAAGACATCAACTTTTTAAGGTTTAGTTGATTAAATTCAATTTAGTTTATCATTCATTTCATATTCAGTCAAGATTTAGTCTAACCTTTAACGAGACACTTATTTGAGTCACTCGGATGTCTCTAACAATCAGCACAGTGAATCTCAGTAACTATTGGTGAAAATAATATGACTGGTCCTGGGAACCTTACACAGGTTGGAAAGCACCTGTTTTAACAGAGCTGCTGCCCTCCGGGTTGTCTTTCCAGAATATTCTGAGTCATATCTTGGTAGATATACATATTATTTTTTTCTTCTTTTTCCTTCTTCTTCTTTTAAAACAGCTTCCTTGTTGTCATGAATCAGAAATTGTTGAAAAGGTGACACAGCATAGCATCACATGACCACCTGACGGGTTCTTAACCAAAAACTAAAAGACTAGATTATTCTTCTTCGTTTTTTCTTTTAAGGTATATTTAGCATCATTTGAAAAGGTTTGCATAAATATATGTATAGATACTTAAAAGAATACTTGTCAGCAAACCACTGTACTTACCCTATTTACATGCAGTGTCTTGCTTTAGCAGTGGGGTGTAAATAAAGTCGTCGCTGGCTGTTTGTCCACTGCTCACTTTCTCTCGATCCTGAAAGTTAAATACAAAAATATATGTTTTTCCTCGTCTTCTGTAGAATGGTCCAGAGCCTCTGAAGTGGCATGGTGGTTATTTTTTAAATAGGTTGTGGCCACAAAAAATAATTAAAAGGGCCTATTAAGGCACAAGTTAAGCTTCATGAGATCCATCTTGTAGCATCTACTGAGATGAAAAAAATGAAATAAATCAACTGAATTAGACCAATGTGGCCACAGGAACCTGAACATGGTGACTGATATTAATACACTTCAGCTTTGGAGTGATGCAGAACGACATAGTAAAGTTGTTACATGGATAAATGAATATACTTTTTAGTACTCTTCTTATTATAATAATTATTCAAATAATTACCTGGAGGCCGTGTAAATAAGTATAACCTTCAACAACATATGAGTTCGTGGGCTCAAGTTACACAATTCATGGCCACAATGTAATAATAATTCGTAGTCACGAGATACTATAGCCTCGAAATATTATCTCGTGACCTCGGGGTATTAATTCATGACCAAGCCTTATTTTTTAAAAAAACAACAACAACAAAAAAACACCATGTCGTCGCAGAGTTTGCAAGATAACAACAGCAACAAATTAGATAACAAGGTAACGAGGTTAACTAATACTTCCTCTGGGTCTGGCTTTTAACTAGCAACACATTTTTGTTTAATCACGTTAAATCAGCTCATAACTTGAGTGAATCCACATGAATGTGAATATATTATTAATATAACATAGATAAAACACTCACAGACCGAGTCCACTTGTATGCTGCACCGCAGAAAAACTCCCAAACAGCCAACAAAGTCACTCAATGACGTAATGAGCTCATTAGCATATTCATGAACCACCTGTTTTTATATTAAAATATCTTTCATGGCACGTGAAGCTTTCCACGTGAAGGTAAAACGAGCACTGAGAGTCATTGTAGAACAAAGTGCATCGTTTGGTATTACCTGTAAATATAGGTATAGTTACAACTAGATATCTGTCATTTCCTTTTGTTACCTAAAGTGAAGGAAGTTCACTTCAAAAACAATGAATGGTATTTATCCCTGCAGGGAATTTTTACAGACTAAGGTTTCATTTGGATAGTGATGTATGTATTTTTTGTAATTTAAAAAAATATATATATATATATTGAAACTCAGGAACATCTTTTCTATGCCTGTAATATTGTCAAGCTGTTTTGGGACAGAATAAATGAGTGGTTAGTTACAAAGAATGTAATACCTGTTTTTAAATATCACATTGCTAAGTTTCAAGTTGTTATGAAAGATAAAGGGGTTGGATTTTTGTGTAATAATATTTTGATTATGGGTAAATTTCACATACACAAATGTTTTACATACACAAATGTCACAGATTTGTCAAAGTTGCATCAAGTTTTGTGGCAGTTAAAAATGAATTTCTTTCAATCCTTAAAGCAACTGAAAAAGAGGAGTGCCTTAAGTCTCTGAATGGCTTGAGATATACCTTGATTAACCCCCCTTATGCTCACTTTAATTTCTATTATAGTTTCTTTTAAAATATGTAGCTATTATTATTATTATTATTATTATTATTATTATTTGTTGTTGTTGTTGTTGTTGTTGTTGTTGTTGTTGTTTTCTCTCCTTGTTAAAGTATGATGCTTGGATTTATTTTTGGTATGCTCAACAATGATAATGCTTGTTAGTTACTTGAAGTAAACTTGATGTTTATTAAAGATTTTTTTAAAACAACAGCCTGCAAATGTAGGTATTTATTTTGACTGCAAGTTATTTTTTATTTCACTTTTAACTTCACACTGTAAAGCATTTTGATAAATGTATGAACGTTTCCATTTATTATTATTATTATTAAAGTGCTTACACGGGTTATAAATGGGAGTAGTCTAATCCTCCTGCCTGCAGGTGGCAGCAGAGACATCCGTGTTTCCTCTCAGTGTAGGAAGGACCTAAAACACAGACCAGGAAAAACACAGCACGGTGATAATACTAACGTAATAAGCGCTCAAGTAGACCTGGAGATTCAGTTTAGAACGTTTCCCAAGCCCTGTATTAAACTCTAATGTACACATTCAAACCCATCTGTGTATAAACATTACATTCGGGACACGTTCATGTAGTTATGCGCGGAAGTTGAGCTGAAAGTTTGAGACACTCCAAAGAGCTCTGCGCAGGTAAATGAGCTGTTTACACAATGTGTTGATATTTATATAAACAACATACGCTTATTATTAATGCTAATGACATTTCAGACAAGACACTACAGGTTAATATAGAAGTTTTATTTCAAAAGCAGTGGATACTACAATCAGTCTTTGCCATGTAATTTGCTGATATTGATATTTTTTGTACTGGAACTCAAAATTGGACTTTTTTTAATGTAAATAATGCTTCATCTAATTAAATGTGCAGACTTATACAGAATAATAATCAACATTATGGGAAATGTTTCTGTAATATTATAATACGGTGCTCAACTGTGATGAGCAGAAAGCACAACACCTCGAACCGTGAGGCAGATGTGCTCCAGATGTGCTCCAGCTGCAGAAGACCACTAGGATTGGCAGAACATCGCCTGGTCTGTACAGTTTGGGTGAGTCTGTGCTCATTGTAGCCTCAGGGTCCTACTTTTGGCTGATACCGGAATGAAACCTAATGTGGTCTTTTGCTGTTGGAGTCCATCCGCATCAAGGTTTGACAAGTCGTGCTTTTCTGAGATGCTTTTCTGCTCCCCATGGTTGTAAAGAGTGGTTATTTGAGTTAATGTAGACTTCCTGTCAGCTCGCCCCACAGTCTGGCCGTTCTGCTCTGACCTCAGTCATCAACAAGTTTCAGATAATACTGTAGTCGCACGCGTACAAAACAATGAACCAAACATTTTGTCTGTTCTGTTTCTGAGTTTTGATATTTTTATTACACTTTATGAGAACACTTATCAAGAATTGTCAATTTTATGAAAATGCGGCATTGAATTATTTAGTCTATGTTTGACTTTAAGTGGAGACTATTAAAAGTCTCATTCGTTACGTTTAATATTTTACACTACCTAAATAGAGACAGTCTGTCGCCAAATCTCATCCGAGACACATAAACAGTGTTGAAATGCCACAGAGCTCAATCTCGAGTCAGTGCTTACATGTTTTTCACTGTTAAACAGAATATGCACAGGACTTTACAATACAGCTGATCAATTATAATGTCAACAAGGACAACCGAGGATATGAATTAGCCAAAGGGCAACTGTTCAAACCAGAATTGTTAAGAAGTTGCCTATATCATGTTTAAGGTAATGATTAGCGACCAGGGAGTCATTCAACAGCTGTTTAAAAAAGACCATTTACCAAAAACAGTTTGTTCGAGCATTTTAAACATGACGCGAGCATATAATTGAGTGCAGTCGCCTCACTTCCAAATGATGAAACCGAGATGTTTAAAGTTCATTAATCAGTCCCTCCAGGATTTCACGATTATGAGATCGCAGAAATCTACACAAAATCAAGCAAACTCCTTAATATTCAGAGGGGCTTGCAATTTTTCAAATTTACTACAGATTTTCTGCAGATTTGGGCCAAGACATGTCATGTGAGATCATCAGTATGCGCATTCAGCCAAAACCCTCTTTGATTCACGTGTTGAACATGAGTACAGCTAAAAGGACCCTGTTAAGATTTCGCTGAGACCGGCCTCAGAATTAAATTATGTTGTGGTTTTGTGTCTTTTATTTTTAATGCTAATTGATGATGGTATGCCTAAACACGTTTATCTTTTGTGCAAAGGACCAATTTTTAAAAAATCCCACTCCTGCCTGCACTCAAAGTTATTATTTTCGCTTGTACCACAGCATTGGTGTAATCGTGAATTTGATTGGTCAGAAGGTGTTGACTAATTTTCTATAGCAGCAACTCTGGCTGTAGTTCCGACTGCAAGGCAAATAAGAGGTTTATATAAATGTGCTCGTCCTACGTTATTGTTTTTATAGTAACAACTTAACCATGGACTTGTATGGCAAACGCTTCATGTAATTTAATCTGATAAAAATGTGTAGTTTTTTAGTAAATTTGAAAAAATGTGAGAGGAATAAAGCCTTTCAGTGTGTGCTGCTATTGGAAAGTATTCAACTTCAGCTGGGTAACAGTACCTCTGCTTTACGTCAGGTCTCATTGCACCACCCTGTCGTGGATTATTTTCCTATAACAGCGCGACCCATCATGTTTTATTCCTCACATGTACCTGCCTGCACTATTTACTAATGAAAATCTAAACAAATTAGTCACTTAAAACACAATTGTATCTTGGATAACACGTTTACTGAAGAGGAATTTATGGAACAACACCCGCTGTTGTTTGTAAAGGAAACCTGTACCAATACATTTTAGTGTATTACGTGATGTTAACTAATTTGTGTGTATTTCAAAGGTGTAACTCAGTACTACCTCTCAAAGTCAATAATACCTCTCTACTTGTTTTTCAGGAGGAACTTTAGGAGAATAATTTAGGAAAGAATGGATATAAAGCCAGCAGGTGGCTCTCGGCTCTTACAGAAGTTTAAACCACAGCTGATAGATGCTCTGTGTGGAGATCCTGACTTTCTGCTCCAGCACTGTCATTCATCCCGTTTATTGACCCAGAGAGAATATGACCACGTCAAAGCCTCTGCAGTACCGTGGGAAAAAGCCCGGGACATCCTGGATTACATGATGGGCAAAGACAGAAAACGTGTTCACGTATTCCTGAATCTTTTAAAGGAAAAAGAGTTACAAGAGACATTTCCTAAACTGGGATTTCTCAACGAGCTGCCTCTGAGCAAATCAAACACTATAGGTACTACAGCAGCCCTGCAAGATAAATAATAATACTGGATATTTAAATTATTTAATAATATCTGAACGTTAATTAATTTGTACCTTGTAGGGAAGAAGAGGAAGAAAAGCAAAGAAAAGCATCCGGAAGAAGACGATCCCAGAAATCAGCCGTGCAAAGTAATAAAAAGTAAGATTCCCAGACTGAGGTTTCTTGAGTTCTTTATCCAGACTCTAAACTAGGTTTTCATTTTGTAGATTCATGTTCGTGTTCACTTTCAGATTTCCTGCTGCCACATTTCACATGTTCTTGCCATCTCAATGACAGGGTCGTCTTTCTCAGCAGGCAGCAGGACGGTGACGGAGAAGGAGCTCATGATGGTGGCTCGCCGCATTGGTGCTGACTGGAAGGAAGTGGGCAGAGTGGCGCTGGAGATCCCCAGCGTAAAACTGGAACAGATCGTAGAGGAGAACCCGCACAACCACAGAGAGCGGGTGTTCAGCATGCTGCGTCTCTGGAGCATGCGAGAGAGGGATAAAGCCTCGGCCACTCGCCTGCACTCGCTCCTCACGCAGGAGGAAAGCAGCGTGACGCCCAGGAGCATCGACTTCCTACTGGAGGAGAGCTAAAGTTAGCGTTACTGCTTTCTGTTCCCATTACACATTATTACTAAGGTGGATGTGTGGTGATGATTTTATGCACCTGTATATATTGTATCATAGGAGGAAGGGTTTCAAAGTAGCTACATGGACAGATTTACTTCCTTGATCTTATAACATCTTTAAAAAAATTTGTTATTTTGTTTTTCAAAAATAATTTTGTAACATTATTGTTGTATATCATTTCCTATCCTATAATATCCTAGTTTGCATGTTCTCATGTGTGCTGCAATATATATATATATATATATATATATATATATATATATATATATATATATATATATATATACACACAGTATCTCACAAAAGTGAGTACACCCCTCACATTTTTGTAAATATTTGATTATATCTTTTCATGTGACAACACTGAAGAAATGACCCTTTGCTACAATGTAAAGTAGAGAGTGTACAGCTTGTGTAACAGTGTAAATTTGCTGTCCCCTCAAAACAACTCAACACACAGCCATTAATGTCTAAACCGCTGGCAACAAAAGTGAGTACACCCCTAAGTGAAAATGTCCAAATTTTGCCCAATTAGCTATTTTCCCTCCCCGGTGTCATGTGACTTGTTAGTGTTACAAGGTCTCAGGTGTGAATGGGGAGCAGGTGTGTTAAATTTGGTGTCATCACTCTCACACTCCCTCATACTGGTCACTGGAAGTTCAACATGGCACCTCATGGCAAAGAACTCTCTGAGGATCTGAAAAAAAGAATGTTGCTCTACATAAAGTGCACGTGCTCAGCGTCATATCCAGAGATTGCCTTTGGAAAATAGATGTATGAGTGCTGCCTGCATTGCTGCAGAGGTTGAAGGCGTGGGGGGTTAGCCTGTCAGTGCTCAGACCGTACGCCACACACTGCATCAAATTGGTCTGCATGGCTATTGTCCCAGAAGGAAGCCTCTTCTAAAGATGATGCACAAGAAAGCCCGCAAACAGTTTGCTGAAGACAAGCAGACTAAGGACACGGATTACTGGAAGCATGTCCTGTGGTCTGATGAGACCAAGATAAACTTATTTGGTTCAGATGGTGTCAAGCGTGTGTGGCGGCAACCAGGTGAGGAGTACAAAGACAAGTGTGTCTTGCCTACAGTCAAGCATGGTGGTGGGAGTGTCATGGTCTGGGGCTGCATGAGTGCTGCCGGCACTGGGGAGCTACAGTTCATTGAGGGAACCATGAATGACAACATGTACTGTGACATACTGAAGCAGAGCATTCGGAGACCCTCCCTTCGGAGACTGGGCCACAGGGCAGTATTCCAGCATGATAACGACCCCAAACACACCTCCAAGATGACCACTGCCTTGCTAAAGAAACTGAGGGTGAAGGTGATGGACTAAACCCTATTGAGCATCTGTGGGGCATCCTCAAACGGAAGGTGGAGGAGCACAAGGTCTCTAACATTCACCAGCTCCGTGATGTCATCATGGAGGAGTGGAAGAGGACTCCTGTGGCAACCTGTGAAGCTCTGGTGAACTCCATACCCAAGAGGCTTAAGGCAGTGCTGGAAAATAATGGTGGCCACACAAAATATTGATACTTTGGGCCCATTTTGGACATTTTCACTTAGGGGTGTACTCACTTTCCTTGCCAGTGGTTTAGACATTAATAGCTGTGTGTTGAGTTATTTTGAGGGGACAGCAAATTTACACTGTTACACAAGCTGTATATAATCAAATATTTACAAAAATGTGAGGGGTGTATATGTATATGTGTGTGTGTGTATATATATATATATATATATATATATATATATATATATATATATATATATATATATATATATATAATGTAGTTAAATATAATGATACATTCCAAAAGGATTCATGGTGCAGACGGATCTCTCAGGAACAGATTTGAGTTTTAGTATGTTTTTTATTTGTATATAAATTTCTGGGCTTTTTTTTATTTTGTGTCTTTTGTACTGGTTGCATTAAAAAAATATTGCTCCCAATGACTTATACAGAGTTCATACTTCTTTTAAACAGAAACAAAGAAATTGCACAGGCTTATATGCTGAATTTCATCCCCAATATCAACAGGGTATCAATCGTGTGAACTGTATGAATGCATATGTGAGCTGCTTACTGAGCACCTCAGAGTAAATTTGTTCTTCAGTTCATCTAGGATCAGTTTGTACATAAGGACAGGAAACCAGAAACTTTTCGTTATGCCAAACCACCTAAGCCTTGAATTACACTGAAATAATCAGGGACATTTCATTTTGTGTCCAATAATAATTATTATTATAATAATTATAATACATTTTATTTATAGAGTGGTATCAATGTGCTGTACAATCAAAGATGTAATAAAAGATGAAGTGAAAATAGAGTAAGATGCATACAATAAAATGCTAAAATTATCCAATACATTTTAAAATAATTAAATAAAAATAAAATGCACATATAAGTACCAAAACACAGGAAGTACTTTTAATCAAATGCCAAATTATTAATGCATTAAACTAAAATGTATTTGAGCTTTATCTAACATCTGCCTTTATAAGTATTTGGAAAACTACTACACTATGACAGTTAGTGTGTATTTTTTCAGTAAGTTCATGTATTTTGTGATTTATTTTCTAAATGAAGGGTTAAACTGACCAGACTGGTTTCCATAACTGCATTTATACTAACTGTATTTTTTTTATATATATATATTTCAAACTCATTTCGGATGAAGAGTTCCAGCACAGACATGGAGTGTCGAAAGGAAGCTTTTTTTGTTCCAACTTAAACAATTTATCTGCTGCTTCCATGGTGAACTTTGCTCTCTCGGCAAGTATCACGTTGTTTCACCCTGATGGGTTTTCACCCGGGTTTTTCACCCTTGTTCACCCTTGTACTGTGTGCCAAGTAATCAGATAGGAGGAGGAGCTTTGTACAATTCCATTGCATCAACAGCCAGACTGCATGGCTATAAAAAGTGACTTTTTACCTTCATGTCAGCTGAAAGTTTGTGGGAAGAAATTTACTTAATGCTTTATGCAACATTAGTGCAGTTTTAGTTCTCCGTATTTCCTTCCCTTTGTTATTTATTCAGTTGATGATCTTTTTTATTTTTTTTATGTTTGTGTCATTGAGTCCATTTTAGGTAAATAGAAAAAAAAATCTATGGTTAATTATTAACTTAGTGGTGAAAAGTACTCAAAGTTAGTGAGTAACAGTTTTATCAGGTTTTTATAATGCAATTTAGAGTTTTGTCTGATTTATCATTGTGGATTTATTGTATTGGGTTATAATGGGCTGATCTGTCATGTGTACGCTGTGCATGTGCAAAAGTGGAGACTATACCATTTTTTCTTTTGTGGGTTTTTATTTTTGTATATTTTTTTTTCCTGGGGTTTTGTTTTTTGTTTTTTTTGTTGTTTTTTGTTTGTTTGTTTGTTTGTTTTTGTGTGTGTGTGTGTGGGGGGGGGGTGCTGCACATGTTATTGACATGTAGTTCTAATTTTCACATATGACTTTTACTCATGATTCATTCATTTATATTGATATTTCAATATTTATAAATTATATATATATATATATATATATATATATATATATATATATATATATATGTTTCTGTGTGTGTGTGTGTGTGTGTGTGTGTGTGTGTGTGTGTGTGTGTGTGTGTGTGTGTATGTATGTATGTATGTATATATAATATTTATATTGATATTGATATTTTGCAGCATTTTCAGTATGGCACGTGGGCTTATTATTTGCTTAAATAATGCTTTTTCCACATATGATCATGTGCTCTCACAGTTTACTTGAGGCCACATTTGCAACTTCAGGGCACAACATGGTGTTTTCCCCATGTGATCACATCTTCTCTCCATCCATCCATTTTCTATACCACATATTCTATTGGGTCGCAGGGAGCCTGGAACCTATACCTGGAGCCATAGGGCACAAGGTGGGGTACACCCTGGACAGGGTAGCAATACATCAGGGCACAATCACATACACACTCACTCACCCATTCATACTCTACGGACACTTTGGACATGCCAATCAGCCTACCATGCATGTCTTTGGACTGGGGAGGAAACCGGAGTACCCAGAGGAAACCCCCACAGTACTGGGAGAGCATGCAAACTGCACACATACAGGGCCACGGTGGGAATCGAAAAAGAAGTATGATCTTAAAACTACTATTGTGTTGGAAACCGATCTCTCATTGGTTAATCCTGAATTTTCTGTAATTGAAGCAATTGATGATTGGTGTGCATGAACAACAACAGCAAAAACTAGCATAATCTGAATAGAGGCCATTTTCTAATTATGCAAAAAGCACAAATCAAGTTTGTGTATGTGTCTGTGTGTGTTTTTTTTTTTTAAATGTTTTATTTATATTTGCTTTGCATTTGGACAGTTTTTTTTCTCTCTGTTTAAAGGCATAATGATTTAAATGAGCCCAGTATGTTAGAGGGTAATCTTAAAGATACTGGTGATGTTATCTGGTGTTACGCTGTGTCGTTATGTCGTTAAAATGACGACATTTATGACAAATCATGCCAATACAATGGGCTCTTATAATTCATGCATATGGATAAATAAGCATGTTAGAAATTATATCTATCCTTCAGACCTATTCCTCAGTAGGCTACCGCATGTTATAGCCATACAGCAATGCCCAAAACCCTCCGACCCCTTACTGGTTATAAAAGTATAGTGGAGGTTTAAAATGGCTCTGAATGTTAATTCTATACTATTTTTGGTTCACTGCCTTTCCGAGTTGTGGCTTCACGGAGTTTTGCGGACAGACTGTAAAAGCCCAGCCTCTCTGGTCCAATGGCGTGACGATGCGTCCTCGCTGCTCGCTTCTCATTGGTCAGCCGTTCTGCTTAAATTAGACGTTATATCGGATTACAAATAGGTTTAAGTGCGACTTCAGAGCACACTACAGGACTACAGAAATGAGTTCAACCATTACTTTAGGTGAGAAAAAGCTTGATTCCTACTGAAAACGTGTCCTGTGCTGACAGATTGACATATTTCCACTTTAAGGAGAAATAAAAAAGATAAACTATAAAATATTTGAAGAGCAAAAAAATGTTGCATGTGTTTTGATACTAATACTTCACAACTTAGCAGCATTTCTGTGGATATTTATTTAAAAAATAAAAAATTAGGTAGGGTGATTGTGCACATGAAGGAAAGCATACAGGAGCTGCTGTTTGCATGATGCCAAGACGCTTGAACTGCATTGAACTGAAGTTAATCCAAACTCTAAAGGAATGCAAAATTACATTTAAATAATTCTTATTTTATTTATTTATTGCGAAAATGCAGGGGGAATCCATAATTCTGAATTTGAGTTCAAACTGGAACTATATTATCATCTGTATGTTTGGTTTGAGATGGATTCATTTTTTCACTTTTTTTAATGACTCATTAAGTATCAGTAAATTAATCAGTATACGTTCCTGTCACGGTCAATCTCTGTCATGACAGTGATTCACTCCTTTCTTTTTTGCTGGATCAGTGTTTGAGTCAGTGAATGATTTTGACTGTAACAATAATTCAGTTCTCTCCTGGTTAGCGGATCAGTGTCTGAATCAGTGAATCATTTCACAACTGAAATCGACTCTTTTCTTGTTCAGTGAATCGGTGCTTGATTTAGTGAATCAAGATCATTGGGGAATGATTCACTGACTCGTACACTGATTTGCTAAATAGGAGGGCAGTGAATTATAGTCATGATGAATTCACTCACTCCTTTCTTATTTAGGAGGTCACTGTTTGAGTCAGTGAACCATTTCAAAAAGATCTAGTAAACAAGAGAAAACTAAATGCTGGAAATAAAAATGATTCACTGAATCAACCAAGACTGGGTCAGTGTTTGAATCAGTGTATCATTTTGAAACCAGGATTCACTGCTCTCTTGCATAGTGGATCAGTGTTTGAGTCAGTGAATCATTTCACAACATAGATGCACTCCTCTCATATTTAGTGGATCAGTGTTTGAGTCAGTGAATCATTTCGGTCATGAAGGAGATTCACTCCTCTCTCATTTAGCGGATCAGTGTTTGAGTCAGTGAATCATTTTGGTCATGAACAAGGTTCACTCGTCTCTCATTTAGTGGATCAGTGTTTGAGTAAGTGAATCATTTCGGTCATGAAGGAGATTCACTCCTCTCTCATTTAGTGGATCAGTTTTTGACCCTGTGAATTGACTTCACGTTGTTTAGTAGATCAGCGTTTGCGTCAGTGATTCATCCTTTCACAGAGAAGATTCGCTTCTCTCTCATTTAGTGGATCTGCATTTGTCTTTTCAATTATGATCAAGATTATTTCCTCTGTCATTCAGTGGATGTGGAGTTGAAGATTTACCAGTGTTTTTGTTTTCTTCATGCTTATTTTACCAAATAGCTGGATACAGTAAGATCTTGACTGGATTTTTTTTTTGTGTGTGTGAGATCCATTATTTATGAACTACATTACCTTCATAGCACCGATTCAAAGCTAAAGAAGCAAACATGTCTTGGCAAATTATTTGTGGTGAGGTGTTAATTAGATTAACTGTTACAAGGAAAGCTTCAAAAAGCTGCTATCATACAGTAACAGCCTCATCTTTTTATGTAGTTACATACTACAGATTATATCATTTTATTCAATTCTTTAGAGTGCACTATGAGCAAAGTGGCCACAAATGGCCACCATCATGTGGATGAAGCTGAACTGGACCGTTCAGTAGGCGAGCAGTTCCTCTCTGAGGCTTTCAAAGTGATCCTGGAGGAGGCGGTTCATAAGGCTACAGATGTGAAGGAAAAGGTCCCCAAAGCAAAACAATCATTTTAAGCATAATGTTGGACAAGATGCAAGAGTCTGTATCTAACAAAACCTGTGCATACATTTCTAGGTGTGTGAGTGGAAGGACCCTGACCAACTGAGGGCTCTTTTGGACTTGGAGCTGAGAGAACATGGGGAATCTCAAGAAAAGCTGCTGCAGAGAGTACACGACGTTGCCAAATACAGTGTGAAAACCAGTAAGTCACCTTCATCTCTGCCTGTTTGTTATTAATGAACTGAGTAAAAGAAAAAGAATTCTGCAGCTATATGTTCTTTCTTTCCAGATCACCCTCGCTTCTTCAATCAGCTGTTTGCTGGAGTGGACTACCATGCCCTGACTGGACGCCTCCTCACGGAGACACTCAACACTAGTCAGTAAGTGTGGCCTAGTTGGCATAAGTGTGCGCCCTTGGAGGAAAGATAAGAGCGTGACTACTGTCACTACTTGATAATCCATCTGCTGAATAACCTCAATAACCTTCATGTTATAAACACAATAATCAGCCTGGTGCTCATATTCTCAGAACAATACAGATACAGCATGTAGCTTGGCCTGTCGAAGAATGTTTTAACACTGATGCGTTTAGGCAACAGATCAGTGTATGTCCATCATGGTGTCCAATAACTGAAACATTTGCACCATCAAAATGGAGGAATTTTGGAAAATATCCAAGAAAGATATTTTTACATTTCTTTGCATGCATGTGCAGTGCCGTAATGCCACTCCAAGGGTCACTGTCCAGGATTTACCAGTGCATCAAAGCAAAGCGCTTCGTCCATGTATAAGGACAGCAGTAAACCTGGATTCAAAAAGAGATAACCAAGCATGTTTATTGCATTATGTGAGGAATAAAACGCATGGGGGCATTTTGTTATAGGGAAATTCTGCTTTGTGTGACGTGAAGTGGAACATTAACTATTGATAATTGCATATGATAGTTACATAAACGTCCCCATATCAACATTTAGACTTCAGCAACACTGAGTTATAACATTACAAAAAAATGTTCATGCAAGAAATAGAATATTTGGGTGGAACTATATGGAAATGCCATAACATCATAACCTTATAACGCGATATCAGGATGGTTTTCAGTACACCATAGCATCGGCTTGCTAGATGCTGACATTAATGACAGTAATTATTTAAGGATAGCTACTAAAATATTTTGATGAAAGTTTTCACATTTTTGTGGTGCTATTATCTACAGCATAGCAGTTTAACCATAACAGATTCCGTCATTGACGTCATACCACTAAGTCATTTTTTAGGGAATATACTGATCATTATACCACAGTGCTGCTGAATTCTTGATTGTGATTGGTCAGATGGGGTTGAGTAATTTGTCAGCAGATTGGACAAATCATATTAATACCCTTGTTCTGATACATTTCTATAATATTGACTATTTCAGATAATAATCAGATTTTAAAAAATGCATTTAAATACTGATACAGTGTAAATTTATGTGAAGGAGTCTCCAGTGTCACTAGTGTCAGGAACAGTCTGTGGTAAAGCTGTTACTTTTAAGTTTAATCAAATTCTGGGTGGTAAGAATATCTCCGCTTCACCACACCATCCCATTGTTGATTATTTTCTAAAAACATCACGCATCAAGTGTTTTATTCCATACTTAGTTGATGTCTAACTCAGGAGCTGCAAAACAGGCAACCAAGTTTAAAATGGTGTATCTTTCAGGTACACCTATGAGGTGGCTCCGGTCTTTGTTCTGATGGAGGATGTGGTTCTCCGCAGTCTGCGCTCCCTAGTGGGCTGGTCCGAGGGGGATGGCATATTCTGCCCAGGAGGCTCTATTTCTAACATGTACGCCATGAATGTGGCTCGCTATTGGGCATTTCCGCAGGTGAAGACGCAAGGCCTGTGGTCTGTCCCACGTCTGGCTGTGTTCACATCACAGGAGGTAAAGATAAGAATAACAGGGTTCTCTTTCAATAAATATCATCACAGCTGTTTTCTTTGTGTACATCACTTGCTCTGTCATATTCCTTGCAAGTGGTGGGAAAAGTACAGGGAAACTGTTCTTAAGTAGAAGTATGTGTGCTGTATCAAAATCAGTTCAAAGTAGAATTATGGAGGCAAAAAATATACTTAACTAAAAGTAAAACACAAATCTACATTTTAACATAATATCAAGTATTAGGAGTAAATAATGAATATTTTTAAAAGCTGCCCACAAATTCATGTCCAATCCTGCATGTCTAGCTAGTTCACTAAGCAATCAGTCATTATGAAAATATTCTGCTGACTCAACATACATAGAATAAACATTTTGGATTGAATGCTAAGGTATGGTATATTAGCAAGGAAAACCTAATTAACTAGCTAGCTAATTTAACAAGCTGATTTACAAAACCTAACTAGCTTGCTAATTTATCTAGCTACCTCATTTACATGACTAAATGACAAAACTTAACTAGCTAGCTAACTTAACTAGCTAAATTGCAAAACTTTACTAAACGATTTACCAAACATAAAGTTAACTTTTTTTTTTAGATTTGATGGTAAATTTTAAATGCAGATTAATATTTTTTTTTACTTTACGTGAGAGGCAAACGTCATGAATTGGCAACTCCAGCAAAAGATAACATCTTACTAATAAAAAACATATCGTGCCATGCCGTTTGTGATTTGTATTTTGAAAGTCAAAATGAAAATGTAAGCAGTAAAAAGTATGTTTTTTTTGTCTTTGTAATTTATTTGAGTAAGAGTACAAATCAATTTCCACCCTTATTCCTTGCAGAGCCACTATTCGATGAAAAAGTCGGCTGCCTTCCTTGGTATCGGGACGGAGAACGTTTACCACGTGAAAGTGGACAAAAGGTACATTCGTTTATACAAGGCCTTTGCTTGTATTTTCTGCATACGCCTGGAGTCCACTTCATCCTTCTGTCACCTCTCTGTACCCACAGTGGCAGAATGATCCCAGAAGACCTCGAAGCTAAAATTGTTCATGCCAAATCACAAGTATACGCATTATCCTTCCAACTGACTTTTCCATCACTTTTTATTAACTATGAAAATGAAATGCTACTCATAAACAAAGAAACACTAAACTAAAACCTTACAATTTTGCTGTGGTTTTAATGTGTCGCATTTTTATAGTCCGATCTATATATGGGGTTTAGAGGTGACTCGGTATGACTGCTTTAAGGAAATTGTGGTGGTTGGCATTTGATTAGCATGTTCTCTTTACTACAGGGCGCGTACCCGTTCTTTGTCAACGCTACAGCTGGCTCCACTGTACAAGGAGCCTTTGATCCCCTGGAGCGCATAGCTGACATAACTGAGAGGAATGGAATGTGGATGCATGTTGATGTAAGTCCTATTTATCAGCAGTGGTGTTTTGTAAAACCACATGGTACATGACACATGATAACATGAGATACCTTTGGATTATGATGCAAGCTCAAAATGTTATTCCATTAGCTGTGAAAAAATAGCAGGTAATGTCTAAACTGGTCAAGGAACAGAAAGTCATCTGAAAGTACAGATAAGCACCCTTGTGATAGATGTCCTTCTCCTTGATCTGTTCTACAGGCCGCTTGGGGAGGAAGTGTCCTGTTTTCCAAGAAGCACAAAAATCTAATAGCAGGAATCGAAAGGTGTATATACAGATCACTTTATGTTACTATTTGTGCTAGGGTACCAAGTGTTCCGAACAGGGACATAAGGGTACAGCTAGAAATAGTGGAGAATATAATATTTTGAAACACTACACTTAGAAATAAAAGTACAGTCTTAGGATTTCCCTTTCAGAAAAGGTTCCAAATAAAACTGGTTTAAAAAGCTAGAATTGTTCGAATTGCTAAAATCAAACATTAATCTTTTTTATGACATTAATACATTAATATTAACATTAATATTTTTGATGACATTCCTATCGGGTACAATGGGAAACCTGGAAATTTCTGTTTTGTCAACTGAATTTTTTTTTTTTCCACATAAAACAAAAAAAGGGACAGAGTAAAAAGTAAAACTGAGTTTGAAGAACCGGAAGCTCGTTCTTTTGTTAACACTAATGTTGCTTAGGAAATAAAGTCAACCCACAGCCTCCAGAGAATATCCAATAAACCTGTGTTTACTGTAACACCAATAAAAAGTAGGGAGCAACATCCTCTTTCCAGATCCTATTGTCTGATGTTTTTCTCTGTTGTGTTCAGGGCAAACTCTCTAACCTGGAATCCACATAAAATGCTGATGACTGGTCTTCAGTGCTCTGTTATTTTGCTGAGAGACACAACGGTACGAACTGGTGATACAGTCTGTCAAAAAAATATAATAGTTTAGTATGACATAGGGAGAATATAAGTATATATAAGCAAGCACTGAAAATTGTGTGGCGGTCTGGGAAAACCCTTCACATGGTGAAATTTTTCCATTTTCTAATATATATATATATATATATATATATACACATAGATATTTCTGAAAATGACAGGTTTTCCTGTTTCTCTTTTGCATGGATCTCAACCACAGGTTTGGGAAAACTTATTTAAGCACTTTTCTCTCACCAGAACCTGCTCATGCACTGCCACTGCGCCAACGCCACCTACTTGTTCCAGCAAGACAAGTTCTACGACACACGTCTGGACACCGGGGATAAGTCAGTCCAGTGTGGACGCAAAGTGGATTGTCTGAAACTGTGGCTCATGTGGAAGGCAATAGGCTCGCAGGGCCTTGCTGACCGCGTCAACAAAGCTTTCGCCAATAGAAGGTAAACAAGACCAAAATAAAAACAATCTCAATTCTGATTTTAAGAAGACAGAAAAAAGAGTCAGTGTGGTAGTGGATTATTAAGTTGATGTTTGCTTTAGGTATCTTGTTGAGGAGATGAAGAAAAGAGCAGGTTTTCAGCTGGTCTCTGAGGTAACTGTTATATTAATATCTAATACATTTAAAGGTGCATTCTGTAAGATTTGTGTAAAACAGGTCTCTAAAGGTTAAATGATTTGAATGATTTTTTTTTTTAACTTATTGAGCCCTCCACCATTTCCACCCATTTCCACAAATCTCAAGCCCCCCAAAACTTATGATGGTTTAGCTAGAGTTACCATTAGCAAGGATTGTCATGACATCACCTTCAAGCACACTTGGACATTCAACTGCTTGAAAACCGAGTTACAACTCTATAAATACAGTGGTGTTTGAAGGTTTGTGAACCCTTGCATAAATATAACCTAAAACATCATCAGATTTTCACACAAGTAAGACAAAAATATTATACTTGGTCATTTATTTACAGAGGGAAATTATCCAATATTACATATCTGTGAGTAGTAAACATATGTGAACATCTAGGATTAGCCATTAGTTTGAAGGTGATTTCAATCAGTGGGATGACAATCAGTTGTGAGTGAGCATCCTGTTTTATTTAAAGAACAGGGATCTATCAAAGTCTGATTTTAACAACACATGTTTGTGGAAGTGTATCATCGCATGAACACACGAGATTTTGAGGACCTCAGAAAAAGATTTGTTGATGCTCATCAGGCTGGAAAAGGTTACAAAACCATCTCTAAAGAGTTTGGACTCTACAAATCCACAGTCATAGTCCGTGGAGTAGGAACCCAGGGTAACTTCTAAGTAACTAAAGGCCTCTCTCACATCTTAATGTTCATGAGTCCACCATCAGGAGAACACTGAACAACAATGGTGTGCATGGCAGGGTTGCAAGAAGATAGCCACTGCTCTCCAAAAAGAACATTGCTGCCCTTCTGCAGTTTGCTATAGATCATGGGGACAAGCTAGAAGGCTATTGGAATTGCTTTGTGGATGGATGAGACCAAAATATAACTTTTTGACTTAAATGAGAAGCATTATGTTTGGAGAAAGGAAAACACTGCATTCCAGCAAAAAAACCTTATCCCATGTGTGAAACATGGTGGTGGTAGTGTCATGGTCTGGGCCTGTTTTGCTGCATCTGGGCCACGACGACTTGCCGTCATTGATGGAACACTATATTCTGAATTATACCAGCAAATTCTAAAGGAAAATGTCAGGTCATCTGTCCATGAACTGAATCTCAAGAGAAAGTGGGTCATGCAGCAAGTCAATGACCCTAAACACACAAGTCCTTCTACCAATAATAGTTCAAAAAGAATAAAGTTAATGTTTTGGAATTCAAGTCAAAGTCCTGACCTTAATCCAATAGATATACTGTGGAAGGACCTGAAGCAAGCAGTTCATGTGAGGAAACCCACCAACATCCCAGAGTTGAGGAACGGTCTAAAATTCCTCCAAGCCGATGTGCAGGACTGATCGACAGTTACCGCAAATGTTTAGTTGCAGTTATTGCTGCAGAAGGGGGTCACACCACATACTGAAAGCAAAGGTTCACATACTTTTGCCACTCACAGATATGTAATATTGGAACATTTTCCTCATTAAATAAATGACCAAGTATAATATTTTGTCTCATTTGTTTAATTGGGTTCTCTTTGTCTACGTTTAGGACTTCTGATGAAAATATATTTATACAGAAATAAAGAACATTCTAAAGAGTTCACACATTTACAAGCACCACTGTATGCAACTTCTCCTCTTAATGATTTATGAGGATGTGAAACAACATTGGGGGCATGTCTATAAAATGACTGACAAGAGACCAATCCAAATAATAACAAATATTCAGGCCATGAAGGCAGGTTTTCAAACAGTTTTTTTTTTTTCAGCTGCATAATACACTTATTCTGAGACAATGGCTTAAACGATGAATTTTGATCATTTCTTCATACTTTTCCACATTATTTGTACTAGTAAGAAATACTGACTATTGTACCTTTAAAACTGCAGTTCCAGCAACTGATTAGAAACAAACGTGAGACAGAAACACAGCTAAACAAAGAACTAAACACACATGTCCACATTAAAACACTCACACAAACACACACAGGGCAAACAACTAAACATAAGTGCTAGCATTCAGTCAAACTAAAAATGACTCAACTTTACAAGCTGAAGTGGGTCAACCTGCAACAGAGCTTAAATGTAATTGTTTCCTTCATATTTTTCCGCAGCCACAGTTTGTGAACGTGTGCTTCTGGTTTGTGCCACCCAACCTGAGAGGGAAGGAGAATGAGACAGATTACCAGGACAAATTAGCAAAGGTTAGCCTATGGAGAATACCAGAATGCTGTAGGCTATGTGTGTACTGAATATGTGCTGCTTTTTGATTAAAGGACATTAAATATCATGTAATGATATATCTTGTCCTCCAGGTGGCACCGCTCATCAAGGAGCGCATGATGAAACGTGGCTCCATGATGGTGGGGTATCAGCCTCTGGATGGTCGAGTCAATTTTTTCCGCATGGTCATCCTTTCTCCCCAGCTGCAACACAGCGACTTGGACTTCTTCCTGGACGAGATTGAGAGGCTGGGGAAAGATCTGTAAATGAGCTCTGGGTGCTGTTCATCATTTGTTCTTTAGGCATTGTCCATCATTGTTCTTTCCAGAGGCACGCTTTAAGGTCGCTCTCTATCACCTTTTGATTTTCTTAGACAGGCAGTGAGTTTCATAAATCAGTTTGTAATTTAGCTGGAACAGGACTGGCGCTTTGCTGATAAGATTGGGGACCACTGACTTAGAACTGCTAAACAAAGTTTCTTAGAAACATTGCTGGTGCTTCTTTTTATTCATCACTTCCTGTACAACCATCTCTCATTCTTCTTCTCTGGTTGTAGACTTCGTTTATCTTCCAGACTTCTTCTAGCTTTTGACTCAAAACAGACCTCTTCCTGTGCGGGTTTAGATTAGACTTTCTTTCTTTCTTTCTTTCTTTCTTTCTTTCTTTCTGTCTTTCTGTCATTCATTCTTTCTTTCTTTCTTTCTTTCTTTCTTTCTTTCTTGCTGGAATCCCAATTCCTCACAGTCCTTCAGTCATGTAGACTTGGCTACATTTTTAATATTTTTAAGCATCGTTTTATAATATAATTTTTTAAAATATTTTTTACAGCCAATTCTTTTTGTATCTTAATTTACATCATTCACCTTTCACTACAGCTTTACTGCAACTTTTCGCTCTTATCAACACGACAAAAACTTAATATAGCATTAGGTCAATTTTATTACTTTTATTTTTTTCTTAAGAAGGAAGAGGACAGCTTTTCTTGTAGTCAACAGCCTATGACAATTATGTTGTAATATCTTAATAAAATAAAACTTGTGAATTGAGGTACAACTGACTGTAATAAACTGACAACTGAATATATATTAATGCAATTAATCAATTTATGAGGCTTCAGCAGACATTGTTGGCTTAGAGTAAATTGGCATCTGGGATATGGTATTATAAGTCAGAATGTAAACCTATTGCAATTAATTACTTATAGCTGTTTATTTTTGTAAACATCAACTTTTGATACCTAAGTATATTTGCATACTTCTGAATTTTCTTCTTTTACTTAAAGGGAAAAAAATGACTCGTATCAATATTTATAATTAACATTTGATCTTCACGTGTGCAAAAGATTTATTTTAAGATTAAATTCTGAGTTGACTTTTTGGGATTAATTTAAATTTGGTCTATTTTCACTATAGCTAAAGGTTTCCTGCATTACCCATAATGAATACCGGTCTTTACTGCTTATAACACTGTCAATGCCATCATGTTCGTCATCATAGATCGCTAAATAGCCAAACCAAGTTTCTGCCATAACTCCAGGTGCAACCGCGTCTTATTAGATTGCATCCACTGCATTCTGGACTCCCAACATTTGCTGTCTCAACTAATTCTACATGAGACTCTACATGAGACTCTCATTAATATGACATTGAGCATTGCTAAAAACGGTGAGTGAGAAAAGAAGCTCTTGCTGATTGTTGTCCGTTATGTCTGAGATCATGTCTGAGAAACACAAGAGGGCACATACTACTGTTTGTGGTCAACTTAATTTATCAACAAATTATATATTTTTAATGGACAAAATATTACACAAGTGTCACAAGTACAAGTGTCAACATGTCCGATTGACAATAAAATGGTTTGTGAACTAGAGCTGTGTGGCCTCTGCTGCAAATATGTGTGCTGGATATTTGTAGCTTTAAGCATGTTTTTGCAGTGATTAAGGTTAATTGCAAATAACATAGCCTTGTTGAAACCGGCTACCCTGCTATGTACTATATATTAAGCACAATTCTGTCTTCAAAAATGGTTAAATTAAATGTTTCCACATAAAGTTCTACATAATAGACAGTTTTTTAGACCATTACCCAATCAGCCAATCATGTGGCAGCAGTGCAATGCATAAAATCATGCAGATATAGATCAAGCATCAGAATGGGAGAAAACTGAGCACAGCCTGACTGTTTCAGCCAGACACATGGCTTTGAGTATATCAGAAATGGCTGATCTCCTGGGATTTTCTCACACAACAGTCTCTAATGTTTACACAGAATGGTGCGAAAAACCAACAAAAAAAGAGTGAGCATCAGTTCAGTGGGTGTGAACTCTTTATTGATGAGAGAGGCCAGAGGAAAATGGTCAGAATGGGTTGAGCTGACAAACACTCTGGTAACGCAAATCAACCGTGGTGAGTAGAAAAGCATCTCAGAACGTACATCATGTCAAACCTTGACATGAATGAGCTACAATAGCAGAAGACCACATTGGGTTCAAGCCAAGAACAGGAATCTGAGGCTACAGTGTGCACAGGTTCACCCATCTGCACAGTTGAAGATTGGAGGGGAGAAACACTGTTTGGTCTTTGTTCATTCTTCAGCTCAGCTACTCAGTTTTTGGGCGTTTGTGTGTACTCCAAACACAACAGCGGCCCCTTATACGTGTAAAACATGTCAGTTGAACATGCAAATCAGACAAATATCAGAATATTGTCTCATTTACAAAGAAGAAAACCTACAGAAATGCCATTTCTTGGCACATTTTCAGATTTTAGAGCGCCCTCTGTTGTACCGGAAGAAAGAAAATCGGCTTCGCCAGGCTCTTCGTCACGTGCCACGCTCTCCCCGGAGAGCACTTCCGGTGGTGTTTCCTGTGTTTGTAAACTGGGAGAAAAAAAAATTAGGAACTCCGAGCAGAAATATTACTCGCACAGAAACGGAAGGTAAATTAAAAACAAACGTTTATCTCTAGCGTGTTAATTTTAGTGCTTAGCAGCGAGGGGTTTATTTTGAAAGACAGTCTGAAGACGCTAAAGTGAGTGACGCTTAATAACCACACGCCCTGTTGTGTTGTTTTGTGTTCTGTTCTGTTCTGTTGTGTTGTTTTGTGTTGTTATGGAGGGGGCTGAACAGGACGGCCGGATCCCAAATACATCTCTACTGGATTTATAGGGCACTACACAGCCCAAGGTTGTTCTACAGTAAATAAAACAATTCTGTAAAGCAGTGAAAGCTTTAGCTCTTAGCTAGTTCTGGTTCACTAATGTTGACCAAATGTGAATTGTATAATGTGACGTATTTCATTGCAGAGCGTCCTTTCCTTATTTTATGTAGTCCTAATTTAAATATTTACTTTGTTTTTATTTAAAGAAATCACATTTCATTTCATAACGCTGCCTTTTCTGTACTGTTACGTCACTGTGGCTCCCCCCATTTCCTTCATTACACTTGTTCACGTGCACTGTTTATTATTATTGTTATTATTATTACTGTTTATTTATTTATTTATTTATGATAGGCTTGCTATCTGTCCCTGCTGGGGAAAAAATAGAAACCATCACAGAACTTGTGTCTTTCACTATAAATGCCATTACAAACCATCAGCTGTTAACCATTAAAACCATTACCATTATTGGTCCTTAATGGTATCCACTAGGCATAACATGCCACCAATAGACGGTGACTAATTACCAGCAGAGACCCACAGGGACCATTACACTTTCAATTAAAATCAATAAAATTCCCATTAATACCATTACACAAATTCTATGAGAGTTTCTATTGGGTTTTTTTTTTCCAGCAGGGATATCAGGAATTTCAGAGTGACCAATGAGCTAGGATCATTTTACTCTCATCACGTGATCCTGTTAAAAGACAAAAAAAAAAAGTTTTCTTTACTAAAATGTAAAGTGAAACATTTTCAATATTTTGATATATATATGAAACAGTGTGAATGGCATGTTCTTCAGTTTAGTCTGTAAAATATTTGATTTGTATTTCAACATCTTTCTGTCCAGGACTGATTTTGAATAACCTTGCACTTTTAGAAATAAAAGTCCCAAGCTGTACTTTCCCTTGTCGTTAGGGTAGTAGCAACACTGGTACAATGGATCTACTGGATCTTCCTGCTTGAAGATTCCTGACTGGAGTTAGAGTACGTTGTCTTAGATATTTTCTTGGCTCACACCCCTGCTGACTGTGTGTTACCTATCCGTTCTCTCTGCCCAGTGCGACGCGCTTTCTCTCTCCCCCCAACACACGCACACACATCACTGCGATGTCACAGCTTTCCAACAATCCAGTCCGAGACCACATGAAATGGGTCAGTGTTTTTCTTCCCACGTTATTTGCATTTTGAACTGTTTCCATTTCATGTCACGTTCCTCCGCTGTCAGTCCTGCAGTGTCATAACTTGCTTTCCATAATAAAAAAGCTCCTAATCCTAATCTTGTGACCTCTGCCTCAATCTCTAATTGGAAATCAATTCAGCTTGAGCTGACAAAATTCTGTGCTCTGTAGTGGTCAGTAAAAATAAGAAAAAAGTGATGAAATGTCTCATCCCTAGACTGGCATAACCGGTGTGTGTTTAATTGTTTTTGTGTGTGTTTATTTGTGTCTGTGTTTTGTGGTAGGCTGGGTTGCTGGGCTGTGAGGCTGTGCTGTCCAGCATGGCTCTGATGCAGGCCACTTCTCCACCCAGCCATAAAAAGATGACGTCTCCACTGAGCCAGAACCACAACCACAGTCACAACCAGGAAGCCCACGGTCACCACAGTCACATGGTGCTGCCGTCTGGAGTCAGCTGCTCACCCATGGTAAGACTACCGGGACGTGGAAACTACGGTGATCCATAAGTTCAAACCACGTTAACAAGCCTCAAAGCACAACAAGAAATTAGAAAATGCAATAAAAAATATATAACACAACCCAGAACACAATAATGAAGCAGGGATTTAAAGGCCTTCCCTTGTCACTCATAGCTCATTAATAAGGACAGAGAGTTCCACTCATCCCGGCTGCTGGAGGAGAAGGACATGCGGTCGAGCCAGAGCGTGCAGTCAAAGAAGAAACACAGGAAGTCAGGAACACCGGCCAAAGTGAGAGAAAAAGTGCAGGCAAGTAGCTGAGCTGTGTGTGTCCATGTGTTACTCTGTCATCTGTCTGTAACTCTGATTATTATTTTCTAATGACATCCTGAAGTGCGAGAATCCAGAACCCAAAAACGTGGAATTTGTAGATTGGAGACAAAACAGGTTTAATAAATGTTCTAACGCATTTTTTAACCAAATAAATAAACATCAGTTACCGAGAATCATGCTGCTGGCCTGTAGAAATGATACGTTGATTTTTTTTCCATATCATATTTTCCTCTGGTTGTGTGTGTGTGTGTGTGTGTACAAACAGGTGGAGATGCCTGAGCCAAGTGATGACGGTTCTCTGAATTCCCATGTGCAGAAGAACTTCATCTGTGAGCACTGTTACGGCGCGTTCCGCAGTAGTTACCACCTCAAACGACATATCCTCACTCACACAGGTGAACGTGTCACTTCCTGCTCTCCAGAGTTCTCTCTGTGAACGTAATGAAAGTAATATATTAGAGGTTAACACGTTTGCCTCACGCCACCGAGGTTGGCGGTTCGATTCCTCCATCCACCCTGTGTGTACGGAGTTTGCATGTTCTCCCCATGCTTCGGGGGTTTCCTCTGGGTACTGCAGTTTCCTTCCCCAGTCCAAAGACATGCATTGTAGGCTGAATGGCATTTCCAAATTGTCTGTAATTTGTGAGTGGGTGTGTGTTGTGCCCTGTGATATGTTGGCACCCTGTCCAGGGTGTTCCCCGCCTTGTGCCCCGAGTTCCCTGGGATAGGCTCCAGGCTCCCCTGCGACTGTGTGTAGGATAAACGGTATGGAAAATGGAAGTACGCTACCGGTCAAAAGTTTGTGGACACTCGACTGTAATGTTTCTCATGATCTTAAAAATCTTTTGATCTGAAGGTGTGTGATTAAATGTGTGAAATCGTTCTTGTAGACAAAAATATAATCGTGTCGACGTATTCGTTTCTTTCATTAGAAAACTAATATCTTATTTACAAAAAATGTTCCCATACAAAAAAAAATTCCCATAGTTCCGCTTGTGTTACTCCAGAGTTTTTATAAAGTTATTATTATTATTGTAAAATGTGTGTTTGGGGGGGGGGGGGTTGGGTAAAAATATTATGAGTGTGTCTAAACTTTAGACTGGTAATGTATGTTCCTAGGAGTCATAAGAGTTTTATGAAGGCGTCTGAGTCGAGAAGTTATTCTCTGCCAACAGTGTTTGATAGGCATATGAGGTTTGTGTTTGAGAATTAGATGTTTTCCCTATATCAGTGAATAATATAAAATAAGCTACAGAAGCAATGACAAATCCAGAATCTATGGATATTCAAATTTCGGATGATTAAACCTGGTAAACAAATATGTAAATGATTTCCCCTGGTCAACAAGGGTATTAACGGTGACATTTGCATTTGCATTTGCATTTTGGACATTCTCTTATTCTCAAAGCCACGATAACATTTGCCTGTTTCATGTTTAAACCTAACTCAGATTTTACAATGAGATTTTCCAGTTTTTCTACAGGATGCAGTGACGTAGCAGGCTGCACATTGACTAATCTGCTTACTCAGCTTGATTTCTACAAAATGATTTTGTATTAAAAGTTCAGATTGACTTTAAACATGCCGCCGCTGCTGCTCTTCCCACTCTCAGATTATCATGTGACTACCACTAGTTCACATGTATATCTGATTATTTGATTCTTATAGTTTATATGTGCCATAGTTATCTCCATCAGGAGTAACACTGGAAGTAAAGGTCGTGCGTGCTTGTGTGTGTGTTTGTGTGTGTGTTTGTGTGTGTGTTTGTGTGTGTGTTTGTGTGTGTGTTTGTGTGTGTGTGTGTGTGTGTGTGTGTGTGTGTGTGTGTGTAGGTGAGAAGCCGTTCGGGTGTGATATGTGCGACATGCGGTTTATTCAGCGCTACCACCTGGAGAGACACAAACGTGTGCACAGTGGAGAGAAGCCTTATCAGTGTGACCGCTGTCAGCAGGTCAGACACACACACACACACACACACACACACACACACACAAGAAATGTAGATGCTTTGACTTCTGGTAAGGGCCCAAAGTCTGAAGACTAGTCCAGACTAACAGTGCTGTTTTTGTTTTGGCCACACTAGATTGTTTTTTCGCGGCCACATTGAAATGTTGCTTACCAGCCGTTTGGATTTTCTAGATTAGTAAATCAGACTGATGTACAGGATTTTGCTGAGGGTTTTTTTTTTGGTTTTTTTTGTGTGTGTGTGTGTGTGTGGTTGTTGCCACCAATTTCTGATGCAGCTTGTAGAATTTTTTGTGCTTTTTTTGCCGAAAAGTACTTGAAATTGCAATTACACGAATTTTTTCGCACGGTCTTTCACAGCGATGTTTGTTGGTAAGTGTGACCTTTTTAGCTGTACAACGCATGTGAATTGAAGAGGGCTCTGACTGAATGCCCGTCATGATGACGTCACATGATGCATCTCGACCCAAATCTGCAGTGATTTAAAAATTTTTAATTGCAAGCTCCTCCGAATATCACACCGTTTGCTCGATTTCACGTTCATTTCAGCGACCGCAAAATCTCGAAATCCTGGAGGGACTGGTAAATGCTTTTTGAATGTCAGGTCACAGTTTTAGACTTGAGACGCAGACCATGACAACAATCATGACGACGGCAGAAAGTTTTAAGAGCGACCGAGCTCGTCAGTGTGTTTAACGATGCTGTGCGTGAAGTCACGAGACGTTTTACAGTTCGACTTGGAAACCTGATGGATGGAGACGTCTTGGCTCTGACGTGTCTATTGAATGTCATTTTTGAGTGTGTGAACAATGACGCACGCAGTACCGCTGCTTCTGCACGTGTACGCAAAAATCTTTCAGTCCATTTCCCAGCCACATTGAAATGCAAAACAGATGCACACTGAGTGAACACCACTTCTTGCATTGTATACTATACAGTGCAGTCAAATGTTGATAAAGAAAACAACATCGCTATAAGACATCTTGAATTTGGGCAATCAGTGTATCTGAAAAAGCTCACTTTTTCCCCCATCAGCCACACTATCTTACTTTATTGTTGCTATGGTAACAGCTAATTCACAGGGACCTGCAAGGTAGATTCTCCTCATAATCTAAAACCATTAATAAACTTCTTAAAATACATGTTATTTAATACAGATAAACATATCATTTTTTTGAATTTCTCTAAGGAGACATGTTATTTCTCCTTTATGAAAGGAGTCTCCAGTGTCAGTGCTTTGTAACAGGCTGTAAGCTGCTATAACGTAAGTGGTAATCAGAACTACACTGTCTTGTGGATATTCTACAACATGAAATTGAACTGTAAATGGATAAAATAAAAGTATTACATGTTCTGTAATAAATACAAACTTGCGCTCTTTGGTAAATTGCGGTGGTATAAGAGAAATAGAACGCTTCTGTTGTACTGTTATTGTAAAAGAATCAACTTCGGGGTGTTGGCAGTAAAACCACTTCGTGTTGGGCCACATCACACCACTGATGACTCGATCACTGATGGTTTTTCTAGAACAGCATGACCAGAGCGTTTTCTTCCTTACTCGGTGACAATGAATAACGTTTTCGTATATAATATGACATTCAAATAGTAACACGTGTATGTATGTGTAATAATGAACACCTGATGTTGACTGAATTGATGTGGGCCCCTTCGTGTAATTCATACGCATTGTACTGCTTTCAAGTAACTAAAAATAAGTGTTTTTAAGCATCTACTAGTGACCTGTTTGAGAAATATCTTTTTAGGTTCTTGGATAACATTGTACAGCAGTCAACTTTGAAGTATTCGTTCATGAGCATATGTAATTAGTGGCTTTCTCTCTCTCTTGCTCGCAGAACTTCTCCAGAACAGACCGCCTCTTGCGGCACCGGCGCATGTGTGTCGTCGGCATCCCTAAGGAGGAGAACATGTCATGCTGTGAGGAACGATCCTATTCACAGGAACCTGCGCAGCAGACGTGGAGCCCCCTACAGGCCAACAACAGCAGCAGCCGGCTTGCAGTGTGACGGTTTTCCGAAGCCTCCTTTCAGCTCGGTGAGAGCAGGGTGGACTCAGCACAGCCACTCGGGGACACGTTACTGTATCAGACTGATCCTGGAGACTCTGGGGGAAGGGGTGGGAGGAGTCTCGAGCTCCACTTCTATTTTTTGAGCGGATTTGACTTGACTTGGATGGGTTTTTTGTAGTATTTTCTATAGATGCTATCAGCCCTTGGGAGGATTGGCGTAGTTTTTTTTATACTGCACAGGCAATAATGAGTAATGTAGAGGACCAAGGAGTGGGTTAATCCCTATGTTTAATAACAACCATGGATGGAGATTGGTTTACACACATAAGACGGTTTAATGTGTTACACAGTCACAGAAAATTGTGAGCAGCTCTTCAGCCGTTGTCACACGTGGCCTTTTGATTTCTCCACCATTCATCAGTAGTGTCAGGACAACCTGGAATTAGTGAAGGAGGTGCTAAACTGCATGACCCTACATTCATACTAGCAAGAAACAAGTCACTCGTGTTGCTTGTAGTTTGTCTCTAATGGCCACTACGGTTGTTGCATGTGGGCGTACACCAGAGCTTCCCAAACTACACGTCACTTGATTTACAAACATGGGTCGTGAGAGATACTCACAATATTTTATGAATTAATATTAGAAACATCAACGATTTATTCTGTGCGCTAATATTACGGAAAGCCACATTTAAATGAATAACGTACTTGTTATTTTAGTCTTTTTCATCACGCTGACACGCTGCTTTGTCGTAGTTCAGCAAAAACAAAAAAAGGACAAATTTCCCTGTTGGTCTATCTTCGCTAAACAAACTGTGTTTAATTTTATATACTTATGTACTATTTTAGACTGTTATTGAGTACTAACACTAACCGGGTTCCCTGTTACAGTTAGCGTTTGAATTTTAAAAACTACTCAAAACCTCAAACCTACTGAAAGGTCTGTTTGCATACCAGCCTTCTGGATTTTCTAGATGTATGTAAGGTCAGAGGTTTCGATTTGCGATGCAGACCATGACAACAATCACGACAACGGGAGAAAGTTTTAAGAGAGACCGAGCTCATCAATGTGTTCAACGTTGCTCTGCATGAAATCGCGAAACATTTTAAAGTTCGGGAAGTATAAACCAGGTTCCTCTGCTAGACATCTGACTGTATATTGTGTATCTGGAATAAAAATTAAAAAATGTAGGATGGTTAAAGCTTTGGAGTTGCAGAAAATTCATAATGTCCACTCGAGGTCATTTTGCCCAAAACGTTTGGGAGCTCTTGGCGTACACTGTCCGGCGTTTTCTTATTTCCAGTGAGGAACCCGTACTAGCCAAAATTGAACTAATTGTAAAGCTCACTAGTTAAACACAAATTAAATAAATCACTAATCAGTGTGAAAATTGGTTGTTTGATTTACATGTTAAATGCTAGACTTCATACCAGCCTTGCTGAAAGATTAGTAAAGCAAGCATTTGTTATAACAGAATAAGATGAAACCACGGTTATAAGCGTTTCTTCCACTTTCCTGCATCAAACAATAAATTAAAAAAACGTCGGACCACAGTCGGGGAATCAATCGAGCCAGTCGGTTGCATTTGTTGCTTGTCACTGGCCACTGTCGCTCAAATCAAGGCTCCTGGACAAGTCGTGGTACATAATAATTAGTGGTCTGTTGCTTTGTCGCTTGCTAGTGTAAACACAACAATTAAAATCTTTTTCCCAATAACTCCATTTTATTTCAAGACATTTTGGGAATGTTAGGCTCTTAAGGGTGTAGGAAGTAGGGGATTTACATTTAGTTTCATGACACATCAGTGAACATTGCTTATAAATCTCTTTTTAGTTCTAAAGAAGTTTTTTTTTTTTTTTTTTTTAAACCATATTCATAATAACGGTATCGAAGAAGAAACAAAATATATCACTGCAGTATCTCCTATAGGTCTAGGACTCTTACGTTCACATTTATTTGTCAGACGATTTTAACCAGGCTAAGACAAAGTGGTCCAATGTCATTCAGGTCCTCATTGAAATGCATATCTGTACATTTATGTGCATAGAACTGTCCAGATTAGAAATGTGTGAACTCATGTGTGAGGTATTTTTTTATCCTCAATCGTTTATTGAGTACAATTTTCTGAACTCAAACACTGGATCAGTCGGCCCAAAATAAGGCTAACAGTGTGTTTGTGTGTGTGTGCTTTAGTTCCTTAGAAGGCCAGGTACTACAGATTTTAAAACACTGAACACAGACTACATGCTGATTTCATGTGCTGAATCATATTTTATTTTATTTCTTAACATTTTCCGTAGTTGTTCTTAGACTTCTACAGGTGTTTAAACTAGTAGCCACATTTTTATAACAAGTAGATTTGCATGAAGCTCAGTTCCTCAACCATCCTGTATTGTGTGTATTGTGTTTGTTAAAGAAAAATGTATTTTTTGTACCCATTAATATTTTTTTTTTGGTATTTTTGTCATACGCAAAACATGCACACTAAAATCTTTCTTACCCATCTAGGCACTGTGTAGTGAGTGGAAATTTAGGTTCTCAGATAACAATAAATTCATTTCTTTTCCCAGAGATGCATGCTTTTGTTTCTATTCTATAAATTTTTTTTTTAAAAGACATGCTTTGGACGTAGACTTTTATTATTTTATTTTATTAGTTGATGTGTTGTTATTTTGCTTGCCAGCAGGTGGCACTACACACCTAATTCAAGTTCTAGCAAAAGTGCAAATGTGTGACTTCTTAACCTCTAAAAAGGGTGCCTTGGGCCTGTGATGATTTGCTGCCCATTACTACAGTTTATGACATATACCTTTGACCTGTTGAACTGGTTTCAAGAAGCATCTTAGAGGTCCACAAAAGGGTCCAGGGGTCATTTCAAGGCTGCTTTAGCCAGCGGAGGGCGAATCGCTACTTAGTGAAGTCATGTCTACTTCTCTGGCAATGCTGACGTTAATAAGGGAAGATTCTTGATACTAATCACTGAAGCAATTAAGTCTTTGGCTCAGTTGGCTCAATTTAATGTCCTGTTGGAGCATCAACGTTGACGTTCAATACAGACGGTAGTTAATGAGGTGTACAGTACGGACATGATGGCTGGAAAGCTAGATAAATGAATGTACTGTAATGAGTGGTCTGGCTTTGGGATAGTAGAGAGCTTTATGGATCCTTTCTCTCTGATTTACAGTGTGTGTGGATGGCGAGCAATTACTGCAGTGTCTTCTTTATGATGAGTACAGTGACGGGACAGAAAGAATGGGGGGCTGGGAAGGTTCCTACACACAACCCAACCAATCATCTAATGCAGGAGTGTCTGATGCATACCTCAGCACTGTACAGTTTAATGTAACCTTATACGAACCTGTTACGTTCTAATGTGTCCATCACATTGCCGTCTCCTGGCTAATAAGGAGTATACAGCCTCTTGGAGCTAGTTTGATGGACTGAATAGTCTATATCAGGGATGTCCCATTCTTCTACTGAGCAATACCTTTAGCTCAGCTCAGTTCAGTTCTTTATTGTCCACATGGGAAAACTGGCTTGCAGCACGGCTCAACAAAACAGACAGTAGACAAGGGACAAAATAGAAGACAAACAATCAAAACAACTTAAAATGGTTTAAAACAGATTTAACAATACAGAGACAAAAGAATACTTAACCATTTTTAAAGGACATTTATTTTTTTTTTACATGTTGTGGGAGCATTAAATTTATTAAACCCTGGAGTAGTACAAAAATGTTCTGTTTTAAAACCGTGCTGTTGAATGCTCAATTTTGATTGGTCAGAAGGTGTCTGTTTTCTTTAACAGCAGCAATAGCTGCCAGTAGGTCCGGCTGCAAGGTTTATATTATGCGCTCGTTCTAATATGTTATCATTTCTACAGCAACAACTAACAACTTGTAGACACTCCACATAAACGGATTTGAAAAACGTGTGCAAATGTTGATAAAGGTGATGTTTTCTTTGAGGAGATTAACATTTATGGAAATGGTCTCCAGTGTCAGCACATTGTAAGAATCAGAGGTAACGCTAAACACAGGAAAGTCTTCAGGATGGATGGCTTTCCAGTTTCTTGGTAAGCTAATTTTTTTTGTTCTTTCAAACTTAATGAAAGACAAAAACTAGCAGTTAACGAACGAGCAAATGTTTATAGCTGCTCAAACATAAGCGATAACAGGAACAGTTTGTTTCATTTTCACTATAAGCAAATAAAAATTATTTTATTCTTTAAGTAATAAAATAATGTAATCATTGGCAAATCGCCGTTGGAAGAAGAGGATTAAAACTCTTAGAGACAAACAGCTAGTTATTGTACCACTCTGGTGAAATATTAGCATTAGCTAATCTTATAACTGTAACTCTTGCTAAGCTCTTTAACTCAGTTGATTTTACTAAAATAATTTCTATTGTTTTGACAATGATTTGAAAGTAATTTTGCTTCTTTCGGGGGGGGGGGCTTTGATTTAAAAAAAATAAATTACCTCAGAATTATTATAATTATTGCTGTTCTCTTAAATCAGTGTATTTGGGAGAAAATTGAGCATATGGTTTTCTAGTTTGTTCCTTGCTTTTGTAGATGTTGTGACTAACCTATATTTAATTTGGTAAATATTAGTTTATGTCGTGAAGTCATTCAGTCATGTGTAACAGCTAACAAACGTGCTGCATAGCGCGTGCCCCAGCTACCTAACCCTAAGTGAAAACATTTAGCTACCACACTACGTACTGAAGGATGAGGTAGACAAAAACAGTGCTTAAATGGCGTCCTATCCTGTGATTGTTCCACAGACAATACTTTAGTTTGTACTTCCTACTTTCATATTCTCGCCATGAAGAGGAACATTGCGTACAAATCTAGCCGCGCGAACAGACTGCGCGCGACCATCTGTCACTTTCCCGCCAGCGCGCGCTCGTGTTAATTATCTGAGGTGTTGCGCGCGCCAGCTATCCTCATTAAGATTTCAATCCCGCCCTCATGTGTCTCAGGACACAGCTGCACACCGAGTACTAACGCAGACGGGCTCCAAATTGATGAAAATGAAATATTAATAAAGCGTCTGCCTTTTCCTTATGAAAGCTCCAGGCTCGGTCTAACAAGTACACCAGTTCCATTTTAGAGACAGTTCCTATTCAGCTTATAATTATCAGTGAATGTGTATGTCTAGCAAAATTCCTCATTGCAGTAATTACACAAGAAAGGCAAAGATATTGCTGTGGTTTATGAATGAAAACTTTCTTAACTATCAGATCAATTAATCAAAGTCATGCAGCATGCTCCCTCTGAGGCCTCCGAGTTCTCCAGTTCTCAAGCCTGGTCCAGGAAGCATCCATTAAACTAAAACTGAACATCAAAACGGCTTGATTTTGCTGCATGGGATTAGTTTTTTTTTTTTATGTCACTCATAAACATAAATACAGTGGAAGATTAATTAGCTAGCTGCAATTCTCTCCTGACCTGGATGAGTCCTGTCACCAACAATACATGCGACGCTGGGGAATTAGAAACAGATCCTGCAACCCACATGCAGCCTTATCCAAATAATTCATACATATTCATGTAAAATAAACAATTAAAATGCTTCAGTTTGCATCTGCATAGTTTTCCACTGACTGAGCCCTCATACGGTGTAAAAAATAAACCTCTGGAATGATGAATGACACCCTCATTCTGTCATTTTAAGAATGTCCTGTTGTCCTTGCAAGAAATGTGATTGATTCAGCTAATATAACGTTTTTTTTTGTGTGTGTGTTAATGTAACAACACATCTAGGCCATGAAATGAAACGTATCTGTGTAAGCATTGTGACTTGATACACCCAGCATGTTCGCTAGGCACGATTGTTTAAATCATACTAGAAATTGTCTCGTAGACAACTTTTTCCCAAAAGGCATTCTTGTTCATATCTTGTCCATCTGAATGTTTTTCTCGTGCTGCGTTTGGCCTCTCAGAGGTGGAAACCTGAAGCATCAGGCTGACTCACGATGACCAGCGTCTCATCGAAAAAGATTTATCTCACTCATGAGCCATCCACATTCTCTGTGACAGGACAAACACCCCGGCGCCCTGCCAACAGCGTAAAAATCACTTTCCGAAAGAGGCATTTAGCCTCGACAGATACATTAACAGGCGGCAGTCCCGTGTCACCTCATCAATCTGCAGCTCGTTGGGGACCCAACGCAATCCCAGGGCCCCATGAAGATCGCTGCGCCCAGGCAGCCACATCTCTCCCATGGGTTACGTCCCAAATCCGGCTCCACTCCTTCCTCCTAGGTCATGACTTCTCATGTAAGCTGAAGGGGTCTTTGGGTTTAACTTCCAAAGACACCATGAAAAAGGTCAAGACATGGTGTCGTGTGTGGGTGTAATGTCTCAAATGGAGAGGCATCGTAAACATTTATGAGATTTATCAATCATCACTCAAACGGAGCCTCATGTGAATGGCATGGAGATGAGAACTGATCCAGTGTTGGTGTCATGGTGTCTGATAGTCCACCATGTAACAGAGGAACCATCATATGTAGCACAAAAACGATGGAAAGCTTAATCAGTGTTGAGAATTATATGGAAACCTAAACCCTTTTCTGGGTTCATGTTTACATTTTGACATGTTGGAAGAGTGTTAAGTTTGAAGGCAGAAAGTCACGAGTTAAACTGAAATCACATTATATCTCAATTTTGCCTGGAACGTTTTCTATCCTAAAGACCTCCTTCAGGAACCCTTTTAACTGTAAAATAAAATTCTTTTACAACTTCAACTGTCCAAAACATTAGGTTTATTTTTTTTAATGTGTATAATAATACTATTTGAGAAATAGATCTATAGAGCTTTTTATTCCTGAACTTTCCACTTAAAGAACAGATTTTTATTTAAACATCTTTATTGACATTATTTATACACTTATTTTTGAGTTATTGAGGATTGGTTATAACCCATTCAAGTGAATGAGTATATTACATGCACGTGATTTTCACAAAAATTTTGATAGTTAGATCCGAACAACAACAATGCAATTTTCCTCCAAAACATGTCTTACTAGTGATGAATATTACATTTCTTGCTTGCCTAATTACTTTTGTTCTAAATTAAACACCATCCAAATTATGCACTGGGCGTTCTGCCTAAAATTGGGTGTGTGTCATGGGTTTAACAACATTATTAACCCAAGAATGATTTCAGGTCCCAAATTGTGAGCTGCTTATACGGTTGTTTTTCCTGGGACAGAGCCTAACGCTCATGAAACTAATTAAAGCAACAACAATTTAGGCGTCCCCAACCTTCTATAAGCACCTGGTGAGCAACAAATGTGCTCCTCTGTTTGCAGATTGTTTCCACAAAGCCTGATTTGTTTGGAAGAATGCGGCGCAGCGCGAGAGCAACTACGCAATCTACCGCCGACGGAGAAAGATACAGGGGCAGGGAGGTTCACGCGGTGACCTGGATCTTGATGCATGCCTCTAGACGCTGTACAATTATTATTTTGACAAAGGGGAAGGGCTTGGAATGACTTTTCTCCTTCTCTTGGACTCTGATGAACAGTAACTTTCCACATGAGCAGGCCAAGAATCGAGCGGGCTGAACATGGCGTGTGAATCCTTGGGCCTTGATGAAGAGCAGCGGCCTTGCTGTTTAGCCTGAGTCGTTTTGATGGGCCACAGCTGTGACAAGGGTTCACTCAGGTTGCCAATGAGCTCTTGAACGATGAGCTGTCAGCCCCGTGTGCTGATAGACAGATAAGAGCTCCGAGCAGGTAAGCTCCACCAGGGCCCACGTGGACCCTAGGCCAAAGTGACTTTGGCAGTTTGCCTCTGTTGATCAGCTCGGCGATATGCTGATTTATAAGCGGCCATTTGAACCACTTTGAAGAGATATGAGGCATATGTTAGGGGCATCACAAGGGCAGGTGGGATAAACAGTGTTTCTGGATCCGTGTTCATAAAATAAAAAAGGCATCTCACAGTAGGGGCACTAATCTAGGGATCAGGTTCTTCCTCGGTTTTATCTGAGGCTCCCAGATCAGCACAGCTCCTCAAATGCTTTATGAATTCCAGACCCGATGTATTTTTGAAGATATGTTTAAGATCTCTTAATTTAAGGCTTCGGGGGTTTGTCCCACACATCATGGATACCTACTGAACATCTAAGAGCTGATAATAAACGGGAAAGAAATGGACTGGAGAAGCTCAACGTTTTGCTTAATTTCAAAGATTCCATTTGAAAACGGTCATATTTCAAGTTAAATTGCGGTGCAGTTACACACCCACACACACACACACACACTCCACTCTCTCTTCTCATGCACATACACATACACACACAGATAGGGAGATATAGCGAAGATTTATGTGACAGTCAACTAATTGCGTGCTGCCATTTATCTTGAGGAACCGTCACCTGATCTCCACTCAAGCAGTTCAAGAATCAAACCACAAGACAGAACTAGACATACCAAATACAACCATTTAGTACAGTTACAGTATGAACATGGTTTTATGTAAGGCTACAAATCTAGTTTAGCTGCTTTAGGTATTATAAATGAAGGATAGTTGAACATATTGATGTTGAAAGCTGTAGTGTGTAGTTTGTGTGTTGGAATATCCCAATTATTATTTTTCCTAATCAGCTAAATAGGCTTAATTGAAAAGTGCTGGGGGGGGGAGATGATGATGGGGCAAAATAAGGTAGGTATAATAAATGACAGGTATCATAGTATAATTCATGGTAAATAATAAGCACCCATGTCAAAGAGTCTTTTTTATTAACAGTCAATTAACATTTAGTATGCTTTTTTTCCACATGCATTGCCCACATTTTTATGTCATAGGCCTACTAGTACATTAAACCAATAAATACTATTATCAATGTTTTTTCAGTGATTTTTAAAAACATACTTCATAACTTTATTCTATTACTTTATTCAGAACATTATACTTTATTATGTAGGTCTGTTTTGTTGCTACTACTTGCCTGTACAAATCCAGTTGTCTTGCATGTCATGTATTTAACTATAATTATCACATTTAAAAAAAATTATTATTATAGATTTTATTTAGTGTCATGTTGTGTATAAATATAAAAATCTTACATACATAGTCTCAGTAAGCACCAGTCATAGTACAGTAGAAAAGCTTTTTCGCTCTACAGCACTGAACCCATGTGCATTGTGCAAGAGATGTTTTATTTAATTTGTAGTCTATGATTGCATAAATGTACAACGATTAACATTTCTTTCTAAATACGTCACCTACAGTAACTTTCCTTATCGCAGGCCTTCTAGTACATTAATGAATAATAACAATTCATGATCCAGATTATAAGTAGGCAATAATATTTAGCAGCTTTTTTTAAATTATTATTTTGTTGCTTATATTGCTTTTACTAATCGTATTATCGTGCATTTATTATTATTATTATTATTATTATTATTATTATTATTATTATTATTATTATGTCGGTGTATGGTAGTTTCATGCTGTGTATGCCAAAGGCAAATTTCCACTCTGGTGGACAGTAAACCCCTAAAGTCAGACATTTTGTGAACTAGCGTGAGCATGTCCACAGCATTACACAATATAAATCACACATGAGTATGTGTATGTGTATTGTGCATAGATGTGTTATGCAGGCCAGGGAGTGCACCCAACCCTGACCAGGACCTGGACATGGATTGGGAACCATTACTCCATGGCATTTTTCTGACCCTGACTGACTGTCTCCTGAAGAGTTAACACATCCAGAGGTCTTTCCCAACTATTTTCCAAGTAGACAGGGAGGCCTGCATAATGTTTTCTTTTAGTTTGGGTGTTGGAAAAGGGATGTTTTTCCAAAAGTAAACGTGCAAAAGTGCAGAGAAGCGAGAATGACTCCTGGCTTAAATCATCCAGCCACTCTCTTTTCTTTCAAGCCCCCCCCCCCTTCTCATTGCTTCTCTCATGAGATCAGGAATGTAGTGCACGCCCTGCACCTTCCCTCAGGGAGAAGGCTTTTTAACGATTGAAACCTGACACCATTTCTGCGTCCCATAAGCAACTGTGCTGTAACTCACATCAAAGGCACCCGCCGTCAAATCACAGCGCAGCTGTAAATCCACCTGTCACTCGCCGACCAATCAGGAGGCGGCATTAAATCAGCCCTGTCATGCTGGCGGCCAATGGCAGAGCAAGGGCGGTAAATCTGTCAGGCCAGGGTCTGTTAATGGGCACCGTGGTGCAGACGGGGGAATCCGCAGGGAGGTGGGGTAGCAGGAGTGAGAGAATATGGAGAGTGAGAGAGAGAGAGAGAGAGAGAGAGGAAGGAGCTATGGGGGATGGGAACTGAGCAAGCTGGAGGAAGGTAGAAGGACAAAAAGAGGTTGTAAGGTGTACCACCAAAATGCAATATCCTTCTTCCTTTCTCTTTACCTTTTTACCACCATGCATCAATGCATCAATAAAATAAAAGAGTTAGTAACTGAAGAATGCATGCACATGGGAAAGCGCACACATGTCCGCCTCACGGCTGCATCCTGAATAAATAGCACCTTGTAAAAAAAAAAAAAAAAAAGTCATAAAGCTTTATTGCTACCACTGCTATCTGGTGTCATGTGTCTGCCATTATGGGAACGTTTCGCATTAGACTTCATCACAAAATTTGATCTGCATTCAAAGCAACTCACTAAGCTACTTGTTGCAAGAGCTATTAATTCAACAGGAGTATGAATGATACGATAATTCCACATCTTTATTGGTTATAAGGTCCTGGGCCAACAGTTTGGTGTGTAAACCCTTGAAACCAATCTCCACCCTGAAATGCATGCTCACATGCTTGTGTGCAACCAGAGTGAGTGGCAACCAGATGTTCTGACGCATACAAGCAGACACGGCTTAGGACAGCAGCATGTCTATGTAGCACAGCAGGACAGTCTGTAGGATCTGAAGAGATCTCTGTTTCGTCCTAAATCACACGAGGATTTTTTTTCCCAAATAGGAGGTTCCTTTCGTCAGCAGTTAGCAGTTGGGACCTGGACTCTGCACCGCTGCCTGTTTTCAATAGGGACCCACTGCCAAAGCTGGTGACTAATAGCGCAGGCAAATCGAAAAATAGAAAGATCCAAACACGCTTTTGGACATGTGCACCAGCCAGGCTGATGGATGTGGCATACCTTTGTTTTGGATTTATGTGCTTTTTTTTCTCTCCCTGAGGTTCTTATGCTGAAATCTAGCCTGAGGAATAACATCTTATTCTTTGTCGGAATGATCTAAAACCATAATGTGTTGTATAGAAATATTGTGGAAGTATAGAAGCAGCAATTTCACTCTCAGGACATTTCAGGGGAAATGAAATGCCTTGCCCACTGAGATCCTGGAATATCATTTCTGATCAATTATCTTCTTTTTTTTGTCAAATAGCAAAAAACGACATTGTAAAAATTGAAGTTCTGCCCTTCAGATGTATTACTTCATGCAGTTTTGAATGAGGAAATCCACAAACACAAAAAAAGTCTTATATTGATTTTAATTGCCATTGGTATCAAAATGAAATAAAACTGAAGGCCGTTGTGTGGAGAGCAAAATGGCTTTGTGAGTTATAGTTGAGGCAGAGAAAGGCAGCAGCTCTGCTTGTTGTTTTTGGTCTCCTCAGCCTCCAAGCTGAAATGATTTTTTTATTCGATAGGAATCCGTAAATGGGCCCTGTGAGGGTGTGCGCTGCCGTAAAGCATGTCAGGTTGTGCAAGGCCTGGCGTGTGTGTCCGTGTGTGTGTGTGTCTCAGCAGTGGGACTAGTCTAACAGCCTCTGGCATCTTATCTCATTCAGGCCTTGTGCACATCCACAACCTGACTTTCAACCCTTTCAATCCAAGCCGTTCCTCACTGCGGCCCCTGATCTATTTCCTCGAGCTAAATTTGTTTATAGCAAAGGCAGGATATAATCTGCTACCGTTTATCGTAGCCATGCTGTTTGTGCAGCTTCACCCACAGATCGGTGTGTGTGTGTGTGTGTGTGTGAGTCCTTGATTAGGCTGATCCATTGCAGTCATCGTGATCTCTCAGACAGCTCTACTATCGAGGTTGTGGATGTTCTCTGGACGCAAATCAGGCTCAGGCTCATTGGCATACACACCTAAACACTGATTTAAGCATGCTCATAATAGTAATCTATTGACCATTACTCACTTATGTAGCCACTGGAAACACAACACAGGCAAATACACATGCTCTGAGCATCTATCAATTCCAGGCCATGGGCCTACACGTCCTTGACAACTTTATGGCGTATTATGTATAATGCGTCAAGCTGCTGTGTTTTATTCTATTATGCCCGTTACTGTATAATTAATCTAAATAAGCTTTTTGGGTTGTTTTTTTTTAATGGCACTGCCATTGTAATTAAGAGATGAAAGCTGAGTAGCCGAATGCCTGCAGGTGCTCCAACCAATCCAGGTCCTTTCCAGTTATTTCTCAGCCAAGAATGAACCTTTCTTCCTAGATTGTTCAGGCTCTACTCTGGGTTTTTTTATTTTTATTATTATTTGGACAGACATGAATCGATTTGTGGCAAGGGAACAAGAGGAAAAATCAGTGCTTAGACAATGACAGGACTTTGCAAAAAAAAAAGAAAAAAGTGTGTTCATTTGAATTTTAAAAGACACACACACACACAAAAAAACACGACTGGAGCTTCCCTAATTATTTGAATAAACCTCAAATAAAATCACAGTGGTCTGTGAGAAATTTGCCTATGCAGGTCATACAGAAATAATGAATCATATCCAGCTCCTGGCGATTCAAATCACTGTAGTGGTTTGTTGTTGTTGTTTTTTTTTTTTAAACCAAATCATTAAAATATTAGAAACTATAGAGAACTGTTAAGTCAACACAATGATTTCATTAGATAACCACTCTGTTTTTCACCGAGGAATAAATCATTACATTCTGCAAAACACAACCTAGTTCTATACACAATTAGGTAGTACAACTCCTTAGTGTGCTCTCTCTCTCTCTCTCTCTCCCTCTAACCATAATAATCCTGGAATACTACTATATTAGGCCTATATTATTATACCGCAGATGATGATTAACGTTCTATAACAGCAGCTCTGACAGTAGTTCCTGCTGTAATTTAAAGCACACGTTTATATTAACGCGCCTCTAATATATTATAATTTCTTTAATAACAACCGCAGGGACTACACAATCTAAGGGTAATAACACACTGATTAAAAAAATACGAAGTGTTAAAGAAAAGTGCATAATTGTTGATATGGTGATGTTTGCTCAAAGGAGATTTAATAAAAACAAAAAACATTTTATGTAAGGAGTCTCCAGTGTCAGTGCTTCGTACTGGTCAGTAAGTGAGAGAACAAGTGTTTATCAGTTTTAGCAAGTGTTTAAATGAATGAAAAGTTGTAAACATTGGTGAATTGCTATGGTATAATATTTAGGATGTGTCCAGGAAAATAATCAGCTTCAGAGTGGTTATATTAACTCCTCTTCACATCAGGCTGCATCATTGATTATTTTTTTTGTTTTATAACAGCATGCCCATAAGCATTATATTCCTACTTTACTATACATATTTGCTTTTTACACACAAAAATCTGGCGTCATAGTAATCGATAAAATCCAAAAGCTGTACGATGGTCAGCCTTGAAATTTACGTCCACCCAATACTCTATACTTGGCCTCAGCGTCCTGCTCATATCTGCCGCAGCTACTCACTCCTATCCAGCAGTAAATCACCTCCCTACAAAGGAGCTACTCCACTTAATCGGTGGAGGAAATTCAGTGCTGAAGGCTCCATCCCGTTTGAAATAAAGCTCCATTTCCTCTGCAAAAAAACCCCTCTAAACGCCTCAGGACTTCACCACCAGCCAAGATAAAGGTGTTTTGCAGCTCTTTCATTCATATGAATACCAGGTAATTATTAAAGACAGATGTGAAGAGTGTAAAAAAAAAATGGTCCAGAATGGAGACATCATGCTTGAGCATGCTCAAGACTAAAGATTGATTCTCTCTCTCCCTCTCAAAACAGTAACAAAGATCTAATAATGTGCTGAAGAGCTGTTTCAGGATCAGACTGAACGCTCTCAGTCTATATGAACAGGAGGAGTGAAGGTGTGAAAGCTGATCTGAGAACAGATGCCACAGATCGTCCCCAGGCTGTTGTTTTAGGTACATGCATGAGACCAGGCTGTTAATGGAGTTGAGTACATCAGCATGAGTGGTCTTGTGTCACCTCCAATCCCCAGCTATACATCATCACTGCATATCCATCACACACTGCTTGTCTTCGGCATTACTCCAGGGACAAGGTCTCATTTGCATAAAAAAAAGAAGGAAGGGACATGAAATTTTCAACCTTCACAGCTGGTGTTCTGACACTAACGTGTAGAACGTGTAGATACCCACGGGATTTCAACACAGAAGAAATAGGCAAATATGTTCATATATTCACATACATTTTACACTACATAATAGTAATTATTAAAGCAAGCTGTGTGATTATTTAAGGCACCTGTAGGCTACAGTATTTTATTTTATTTTTTTTAAGTCAAGACTTTTAAATCAGTCCCAAGTACTAATAATAATTCCTTAAAATTCTAAACATAACATGGATTTTCTGGTATTAGATCTCTTTGTATCGCTTCTAATGCTGTACATGTGCAAGGTGCACTGCAAATAAACATCTCAGCAAATGAAAAGATCTTGAATAATCAAATTGATCCAGTATTTCCTACTATAAAATGACAACAAACTAAATATATGATTACCAAATCTATTTCTAGATTTTTAAAAAATACTCATTTCAAGCTTAATGTCAAGCACTTTCTTCCAGAAAGAATGATCCAATAGAATAAGGAAATTTTAAGCTTGAAATGTGTAAAGAACAATTATATTTGCTTTATAGTAATATCATTAAGATCTTTTTGCCCATATTCAACATATTTGCACTTGCTAATGTGTGTGATATATATAAATTTATTTTAATTTATTTTGTTGTGTGCTGAAAATAAAACCTTAAGCTGTGACTCTGAGCTTGCTCCAGAAGATGGAGCCCTTATCCAGGCTGTGAATTCCATGTGTGTAAGTAGATCCTGTTATGAATAAATAAAGCAAGGCATAAGGACAATAACATGAACAATATATCATTTAAAAAAAAAGACAAACGGGAACACAGTCCTGATGGCCAAACAGTCGTATTTATTTAAATCATAACATGGAAAACAGCAGGAAGGCTCAATCACTGGAATGTACTTGAATCACATTTGTCTTTTACACAGCCTTGTGATATTTCCTCTCACAGACACATACTGAAAACCGCTTGGGATGGAATAATTAGAAAGTCTCTGCTAAGAACAGGAATGCAGGTCCTCACTCGCTCTTTGTATGAAATGAAACCGTGACTTCATGCTGTGTCTGCATCACTTTACAGAAGCAGAGTTTGCATTAAAACTTGAGGACTCCATTTGTTGTTCAGTCTTCTCGAGGTGTACACTGAGTGTATGTAATGTTTTTTTTCCCCTTTAGAGAGCCTACAATTTCACAGCATAGAAAAACATAAGGAACAGAAGAAGAAAAAAAGAAAATGGGAAAGGCAACAGTGATGGGAGGAGTGATGATGAATGCACCATTGTCTTGGTGGAAGAGAAGAACAGGTGAGACCTATCGTAGAAGAGACCATTTGATCTGCTCTTTGGCTGACTGCAACACCTAGAGGAGAAAAATCAAAAAGATAAAATCATTTAAAAATTAAAATAATAACAATAATAAAAAAGCTGTTTAAAACCACATCCAAGCATTATAGGACACTCCAGATTTTTGAAGGACAAAACTATATGTTCATATATAAAATTGTGTTTAAGTGTTTTGTCTTAAATGTTTTATTCCAGTTATACCACAGCAATTTAACTATAACTACATTTTATTTTTTTTTATAAAAATAAAAAAGGGAGCAGAAAAATACTCCAGGAATTTTTTTTTCAGAACAATCCTCCTGTACATTCTTTGCTTTTCCATTCCTTGCTTTCTGCATATTTGACTTCTTTCCAACAGCGACTATATGATGTTGAGATCCATCTTTTCACACTGAGGACAACTGAGGGACTCGAACTATTACAGAAGGTGCAAACATTCACTGATGCCAAAGAAAGCAACACAATACAGGACCAGGGGGGTGTAAACTTTTGAACAGGAATTGTTATTGTTTTGTTGAAGATTTTCTCCCACATTTAATACTGCCCTTCAGAAGCTACATAAGATATTTACATGTTTCCCAGAAGACAAAATAATTTACACTGATCATCAAAAGTTTACACCCCCTAGCGCTTAATGTATCGTGTTGTCTTCTTGAGCATCAGTGAATGTGTGCATCTTATGTAATAGTTGTGTACGAGTCCCTCAGTTGTCGTGAGTGTGAAAAGACGGATCTCAACATCATATAGAGACATATTTTTCTGAAGAACAGTGGGCAATTTATCTGCTCAGGACGAACGAGAGACTCATGAACAACTCTCACAAAACATAAACACAGTCGTCGATCCTCCAGGTAACGACACACAGGATTAATAATCAATCGTGTGTAAACGTTTTAACTGGTTTATTTGTATAAGTTATTACTGTGTCTTGTGGACTATATGTAAACATGTGTTATGTGAAATAGCTTATTCAGGGCAGAACTAAATAAAAACACAATGCGATCTTTATGACCCTCTAATTTTAAAAAACAGAACAAAACTAGGTAGTTCCTGTAATCACTTATGTTATAGCAGGACTTAAGACCACATCCTGAAGATGTGAGAAAACATTAAAATTACAGCCTCTGTACCTCTGACTGTTACAAAGTGCTGACACTGAAGTCTCTCAGAAAACTTCACCATATCAAGAATTACAACACACTTTTAATCCATTAATCCAAGCAGCAAATAGAAAACCATAACTTTAAAGCATCTGGCAAAACACTACTAATGAAAGATGATGGGAAGGGGGAGGGGATTTCACGGGGGTGTCAACTGATTGGCCCGTCTGAGGTTTTGTTTCACCGCACAGTAAAAAACAGGACAGTTCTTATGGTATATTTTTGAGTGAAAACTCATAGCAGTGTAATCGGGGGGGGGGTTGGTAGGTCCGTAAAATGTTCGTCATTAATACTAGATATGTTTGCTAAATTAACTTGCACGCTCTATAGCTATATATTGCCATATTCTCCAATATTAGACTATTTATAGACTAGAATTTTAAATCAGCAGAATAAGAAAATCTTCATTTATGTGATGTGTGTTATCAGCCTTTCCTCTCTGGTGCCAGACTAAAATTACTAATCGATTCTTAACACTACTGATTCAACAGTGTGCCATTAAAGCATTCGTTTTTATTTACAGTGTCATTACACAATCATTCATCACCGTGCAGGAAGAAACAAACAAACGTCCATGTGCATCGTTAACACCTTTTCATGTCACCTCTGACCAAAAACCTAACACGCTAAGCATGTTACTACTGTAAGTATAGCACCCATTAAACACAAAGCTTGTACAACACATACTCCAGAAAGCAGACACTGTCTCACACACGCCCACAAAGAATTTAAGCGAAACCTGATGCCTGAGTAATGCGTGCGCAGGGAAATATCCAGGAATTAATTAATCATTTTAATTTGAGGAAAGGCGAGGCATAGCATAACCATAAAGCAAAAGGATGAGGAGCGGCATTAATCAGGGGCGCGCGAGGGATGCAGGCAGTCTGTCACAGGCCTCTTAAATGAGACCATCAATCAGGCCATGGGAAGCCGCCGCTGCCAGACAGCCGCCAATAATTAGCCATCATGCTTTACATGTGGCAAACGCGGGGGGAGCTCGCACGCGCTGAAACCTCAGAGCAGCTAAACGGACCACCACAGACTGATGTTATAAATGAGACACGCATGGAGAGGTTCAGAGCCGTGGCAAATAACAGTTAGTCTTGGTTACAATGAGACAACAGGAGAGCACACACACACACACACAGAGAGAGAGAGAGAGAGAGAGAGAGAGAGAGAGAGAGAGAGAGAGAGAGAGAGAGAGAGAGAGAGAGAATATCAAGAGTCTCTTTACCTGAGTGACCGTTTGTTCTGTCAGAGGCACGTCATCACCCTGTAAGAGGGGAGAGAAAAATGACCGATGGAGTTCAGTATCCTTCAACACAACAATTCATTCTTCACTTCCGTTATACTGAATACTGAACCTCAATGTGCTAATAAGTGCTGTACATTACCTCTAAAAGTGAAACGGGAGAAATTTAATTAGGATTATGCCTGTCTCTCTACGCCACGTAGCTATCCAACTTGACCAATGCATGATATTCAGTATGTGAAAAAATCCCATGGCCATCTTTAAGCAGACTGACTATTTTCACAGATGTGTTTATAAAACTGGTTCCTTACACTGCACGATCTTTGCAGGAAGATAGCATAATAAAAACATGTCCAGGTCAGGTTGGGGAAATATATATGAGGTGTCAGAGTATGAGGAAGAAAAGAACAACCATATTTTCTTTTGTCATTTTTTAGGCAACATCCAATGGGTTTTCCCAGACCACCACACACACACACATTTCAGCCATAACATTAAAAACTGCCTAATATTGAGCAGGTCTGCCTTGTGCCGTCAAAACAGCTGGGACCCATCGAGTCATGGATTCCACAAGACCTCTGAAGGAGTGCTGTGGTATCTGGCACCAAGGCATTAACAGAAGATCCTTTAAGTCCTGTAAGTTGCGAGGTGGGGCCTTCATGTATCGGACATGTTGACACATCCCACAGATGCTTTACACCTTTCTATCATAGCCAGCATGAACTTTTCAGCAGTTTGTGACTAGCCTTCACTCCCCACGCGCATCAGTGAGCCTTGGGCGTCCATGACCCTGTCACCAGTTCTCCTTCCTTGGACCACTTTTGGTAGGTACTAACAACTGCATACCAGGAACACTCCACAAGACCTGCTGTTTCGGAGATGCTCTGCCCCAGTTGTCGAGCCATCACATAACTAACCCTAGATCGTTACACTTGCCCATTTTTCCTGCTTCCAACACATCAACTTCACGAACTGACTGTTCACTTGCTGCCTAATATATCCCACCCTCTGTCAGGTGCCACTGTAATAAGATAATCAACGTCATTCACTTCGCCTCTCAGTGGTTTTAATGTTATGGCTGATCTGTGTATTTTCAGTGTTGATAATTTGCTATGCATGTCCATTACTAAAAAAAGCTTTAAAAGTGGTCAAATATGTATATGACCTGAATTTAATATTGGCATGTTTCATACAAAATTACAACAGACTTACTATTAGGGCTGGGTGATATGACAAAAATATCATCACGATACCGGAGGACATTTCTATGATACAATACAATGTGCATCACGATATATAATTTAACTAACAAACGGTCTGCAAAACAGTAGTAAAATAGACAAACAAACCAAAAAAACATTAAACTGAGTTTAATGTCTACTAAGACAAAGAAAATTAACTTAAAAATAAATCTAATCCAAAAAACAAACAAACAAACAAAAAAAAACCCAGCAGCACCCATCCAGTACCATTTAATTTGTAATGATTAAAAATGTACATAATACATCACCATACCAACGATCTCTCAGAAAAGTCCATCATGTAATCATTTATCACAATATTATGTCGATATACTGCCCAGCCCTACTTAGTAACGGTTATAACATGGTCCTGTTCTACTTTGACATGCTGCAGGATTTAGAAAGCAGTATGGCTGTTCTGGATGTTCTAGCTGTGTTTCAACAATATGATCCTGCGTGATGTACTTTTGTTGAGTTTTCCGGAAAAAAAACTTAACATTTGCTTAACATTTGGACATAAACATAGTTATTACGAGTGACTGGAACCAAATCTTTAGTGTAAGGGTGTGTGACAGTGTTGAGAGACAGATTATGAAAGTTACCCTCAGGGCCACTCGGTGTACAACCTGCTGGGGGTCACTCTCCAGGATAACACTGTGGGGAAATATCAAGCATAGTCGAGTTACAGTGCTCACACAGAAGAAGACCAATACTATTATATTATCTATGCTATTTATAATTACTAACATAAAATACTTTAATACTAGAGATAAAATATTTACTAACATAAAGCACTTCACATATGCTTATTTTAATAAACAAAATGTTTTTTAAATAAAGCACTTCCATACTATTCAGAAAATATTTAATAAGAAAGTATTCCAATACTATTTATAAGAATATTTTCTGAAACATTAACACGTAAGTAATTTTAAAAATAAAGCACTTCCATACTACTTAAAAATATTTACTGACAAAAAAATACTTTCATACTACTTATAAAATATTTACTAAAAGAGTACTTCAATGTTATTCAGAAAATATTTAGTAAGAAAACAATTCAATACTATTTATAAAATCTTTTTAAAAGATTTATAAAATGCTTGCAGGGTGGGTGAGTTCGATGAGGATGAAGGCCATGTTTTGTTTATTTTTGCTTCCACAAATTTGTACACATTTAACAACAACAACAACCACAACAACAATACTAGCAATTTTTTTTCCATCAAAGGTGGTGGTAAAAAAAAAAAAAAACCTTGCAAAAACAAATACTCTCTGCTAATGATAACGTTTTAATGCCATAGTTTGTGCTTTGAGAACTGGCAAAGGTGTACAGTTTGTGCGCAACTGTTTTTTTGTTGTTGTTGTTGTTTGTTATATTTTGTTTTGTTTAATGATCACTTACAGTTGAGGTCACAAGTTTACATATGTCTTGGAGAATATGCAAAACGTTAACAGTTATAAAAACAAAACAAAAAATAAACCAAACAAATAAATAAATAAAGAGGGATTTTTATTTAGTACTGCACTGAATAAGCTGAATCAGCATCTTCTGCATATTTGAGCCTTTTCCAACAGCGGCATTATGATGTTGAGATCCATCTTTGCACACTGAGGACAACCGAGGGACTCGTACACAACTATAACAAAAGGAGCAAACATTCACTGATGCTCAAGAAAGATGATCGGCGTAAATTGTTATTATTTTTTAAATATCTTATGTAGCTTCTGAAGGGCGGAACTAAATGAAAAATATAAGAGATTTTGCAGATTCTGTAAGGGGTATGTAAACTTATGACCTCAACTGTAACCTACACTGCTCCACATTTCTATCACAATCTCATCTATGGTACTTACAATAAGCATAGTATTAAATAAAAACATCACGTCGCACAACATGTTTAAGGTTTAGTTTTGTAATGTTCACATGTGGGAGTACCAGTGTCTGGATGCGGTGACTGCTGTAACTGTTAATTAAATTAAATCGTTTTGGAAGGTTCCAAGTTTTAATTCTCACTTTCTACCACTTTTTTCCTTTTCCTTAGTTGTCAATTTTAAACATGCAAACAGCAAATACATACCCTCCGTCTACAATTTCATCAACGGCTAAGAAAAGGCCCTCCATGTTTTCAAGTAAGGCTCTCTTCTCCACATTTTTCCTAAAAAAACAAACAAAACACACAAGCAAAAAACAAAAAAAGCATTCAATGTAAGCTAGTTGAGGTTATTGTTACAAAATGTCCTGAGAGAAGCTCTAGATCATTGTCTCTTACCTCAGCATTTGACTGAGAGAGTCAAACAGACAGTTCAACACGGACATAAGCATTAACTGTAAAGAAAGAAATACTGATAAATGCATGAAACTGGCAGACAGACAGTTCACTGCATAAGAGATCAGCGTTCAGCATTTACCTCATTTTCATGCGAGCTGCCGATAACATAGAAATACAGATCTATGTTGCTCTTGTAAACGACAGTAAGGCCTTCGAGCAAGGCGATTTCACCTGTTAAAGACCAGGACACTTTAAACAGAGGGCACACAGAATAGCAACCCAAACACAGTATTATAGTAAGAGCTGAACCACAGATGAAGAATTCTCTGCATACAAAAAAACAAATTATTTACTGTCTGTTCGGTGTGTCTTGTTGAAGATGTTCTTCTCGAAAGCTTTCTGCTCTTTAACTGTAGGGTACGTGTCATCGTAATACTGAAAGAGATATAAATTATATATATAGATTAACACATAAATATCAACAAGTTTGTTACTAGTTGGTGAGATTAGATTCAGGTTCTTCACACCAGTAATATCTTCCCCAATTCACAAATTTGCAAGAAAATAAAAAAACAAATGTTTTTTGTCATAAACACTTAATGTCCACTACATCCGTATTGCGAATGAGAAAATGTTTTAACAATCTCTCAACTGTATTGTTTGCGACTTTTTTTGTCTTGCACACTGCACAACCGAGCACAGCCTAGGATTGCACACTACACAACCTTTTACCTGGAAGAATTGGGGATGAAGAGTGCTTCATTGGAAAAAAAATTAATAATAATTTAAAAATAATAAAAACATCCGATGATCAGGGCCGATTAAATCCTGTCACTCAAAAGAGGGCGGGAAAACACATTGATTTCGTGCTGTGTGTAAAGATGATGTCTCTTGTGTGGAATGATGACAAAACTGCAGTTTGTAAGCTCTGCACTTAGTAGGACTACATAAAAGTTGGTACAGTCCATTTTTTTTTTTTGCTGCTCGATCTGATTAAAGGGCCAGTACACCAATGAAAGATTTAAATGAAGATGAGTTGACAAAAAAGTATATATATATAGCACAGAAAAATATATTTATAGAGTAGTATATTTCATATCCAGTTGATATATAAAAAAAAAAGTTTACATTATATTTTACACTTCAAATAACACAACAAAATTGGTCAGCAATGGTTTTTATCTCGCCTCTAGAGGCCGCTTTTGTACCATATAATGACAGCACACCTTTCTCAGATAACTGGATGCAACCAGGGAAAACTATCAGTGTGGATTTTTGCTGATAACCGATAGTTTCTGCAATCAGTTATCAATGCTGATTAATCTGTAAAAAACAAAAACAACCAAAAAAAACAAAAAGCTATCAATCGGCCGACCTCCACCTTGATCTCTTCAGTGAAAAAACAATCAGGAGGGAGATTGCATAATACAGAATTAATTGCCGGCTTCATGTCAGAAGTGGATGTAGTTCCCTCTTGCACCACATTTCCCTTTCATCACTGTGTTACAGTCATGCCACACTGAAATGCAGTAACTGTGTCGTACTCAGAGGCGTGATTGTAACCAGAAAACGTCATTTCACATTCTCAGTTTATTATACTGAACCACCCTGAGACAGTTGGGGTACAAGGCATAGTATGTAACGTGTGTATATAAGGTAATGTTATTGAATTTCTCACCTTGGCATAGAGTCTTTCTCCATCGTTGTCCATAATTAAGACAGCTTTCACTGTGTACAGCGAAGGCTCCTAGGACAGCAACAGGACATGAGCGTGAGAGTTAATCACAGACTGCGTACATGATTACAGGAGACAGCAAACCAAAAAGGCAAAGGTTGCACAAATCACAACCGGTCGTGTCGGCTCTGATACCCTCACGCTGTAGGAACTAATACGAGACAAAATACTATATCCTGACTCAGAGTCAGGGGGTAGAGTACAAATGTGTTTTCTGTCATTAAGAGCTCCAGAAACATATAATTACCACAACAATGTATAAATAAATAAACTTTATAAAACTTCTTTTCATCAAATCTGTTTTATTTGATCTGTAATATGAAACTTTTTGAAAATGTGAAGGCTGATCATTTTACACTGAATTATTGAAATACATACATTTGTATGGTTCATTAACACTTATTACACAATTCCCTCTACTCAAAGGTGTAATAAACAATACTTATTAGGGGGGAGGGGGAGGGGGGGGTCAAACCTAAATATTTTTGGGAGGTTGCACGTTTTTAATCTATCTATTTATTTATCCATTTACTGTAATCAATGTACAGCTCCAATTACTAAAGGAGTGTCCCAACATGAAAATGGAGCAGTCACTTTAGATAGCCATCATCAAAAAATATCAGTTAACCTAGTTAACAAACTCTAGATAGCTGATTAACTGTATTCTCCAGCTAGTATTCGGAGCCCTGTAAAAGACCTGTAAACATTCACAATTTCAAACGGTTACACGGCTAATTTTTTTAAGTACCACACTATACAAGTGCTCGTTCCGTGTATAGAAGTGAAGGCTGTGTCCCAAAATGGCTCGTCTTTATACCCGTAGTGCACTAAACACAGCACGAGAGCCATTATTCCCAGCGCTACTTAGTGCACTTACACAGGGAGAACACAGTCGTTTGACGTTCATCCAAAGAAAACTAGCCAGTCAGCTGCTAGCACTAACTGGAACATAAAGCTAACGAGCTAGTGTTCGTTTAGAGTTAATGGTACAAACTGTAATTATTACGTCGAAAGGCTGTCACTTTCCAACCGTGTTCCATTAAGTATCTGTCAGTGAGATTCAAAAAGATGCGTTACCAAAATTAGCGTATCCATTCTTCCAGCGGTGGCTAACCGTGTTCCCAATGGTAGTGAGTGGTTTCTACTTCCGCCTGCATCATGAGGTGAAAGGTCACGGAAAGTAATCCGCGAACGTTCTACATGACGTCAACTATATATATATATATATATATATATATATATATATATATATATATATATATATATATATATATATATATATATATATATATATATATATATATTAAACGCAGTGTATTAATCCCATGGACATTTTTTGTTTATTTTGAATTCTGGATTTTGATTGGTTAGCAGATGTTGAATAATCTTCTATAAAAACAGCTCTGTAAATAATTTTGGTTGTGAGGCAAATCACAGGTTTATATTAATGCACTCCCTCTAATATGGCATTATTTCTATAGTAACAGTTAATTCATAGAGACTTGTATGTGTCAGTACTTTGTAACAGTCAGTAAGTTTTCAGACTCCAGGGCAGTTTCTCAGTAATAATGAAAAAGCTGTGTCTTGTTAATTTTAAGAACGAGAAAAATGGAGAAGCTAGTGAGGGGACAACAACTGCTATGACAAGTGATAACAGGAACTAACTTGTCATGCAGATGTTCCACAACATTAAATGTCATTACAAATGTGTTGTTTGAATTGAGGGGGCTGGTGATGGGGGTTCCTGGAGTGTTAAGGGACCCCCCCATAAGGGCCAAATAATTTAACTTCGGGGGTCCCCTTGTGTTTCATTGAAACGAGAATACTAGAAACATAAACAGTGTCTGTTATTTGTCCCAGTTTCATAAGTAACCCAAACTAATTTACTGACATTAAATAAGCATTTATCTCTGAACTGTCCCTGGTTAAAATTCTTTATATGCAAGTAGTCTTCTTTATCTAACGCTACGTTAGCTCACTATCAGACAGTTGTAACTAGCCAACTAACATAATTATAAGAAAAAGAAAAAAATAAGTACTAATGTATCTAAATGTATATAATCAAGTTACAGTGTAATTCTTATTTTTTTTTTTTTAAATATTGAAACTGAAAATGTAGCAAAATCAAAACCTTTGTTGGTGAATTTCTACAGGGCCCCCCCGGGCCCCCCCAAGAACTTTGACACGCTTTGAACACTGTATAAATGGATCAAAAGTACAAATATGTTCATTAATAAATTAACATTTGTAATAGATGGTAAATTCCTGTGTTCTAAGAGGAAAACACTTCTAGATGTTCTGTTATTGGAAAATAATTAACCTCAGGCTAACAGTAACTCCACTTCACATTATACCACATCACACCACCCCAGCATTGATTATATGTTTTATTCCTTACTTGTTTAATGTGTGCTTCACTGTTTTTATACAATTTCCTCAGACAATAATGCTTAATAAATAACATAAAATAAATATGGAAAGGTGGAGATGATTCCAAGGACTCTGAGTAGACAGACAGCGAGTCCAGACAGTCTCTGGGGAACCAAAACTGTTCAGGACAGGCCCAAAATTTTACTGCCACCCCCTGGGCCTCAGGAGTAGAGCTGTCAATTTCTGCCTATATCCTTGAAAAGATCCTTAGTTTAAAATGCGATATAATTGAAGGCTGAAATTCTCAGAAGCACACACGTCTGTGTCAGTCATGCTGATCTATAAGTCTATAACAGATTTTGTTCAGTCTGCTTGCACATTGTGGACTACTCATGTCCTGAGACCTTCCTGTCCCACTGTGTGGACAACTTAACCAGAGTTATTTGCTCATTCTAAGCTGTCTTGCCCCTATTGTATTTTCCATTCTGTCATTTTGGATTTAAAACCAACAGGCCACGACAAAAATAAGCCTACTGCCCTAAGTAAAGTACCAAACCACTTAGATTTTACTGGAAGTTTTTTTTTTTTTGCACACACATTGGCTCATGCACTTAGTTTTACCCCAATTTAGAGGTGGGAGTCTAGAGTTTGTTAATGTCCTGTATCATCATACATTCTTGTTTAAGGTGGGTGCTAAAGTAAAAATAAATAAACAAATAAATAAAAATTACAGTGCTGGTTGAAGAAAACAAATGCTTAAAACTTCTAAATAAATATATATAAATAACCTTGCATTTAAGTAACAAATGATTATTCCCTAATGCTGTCTGAATTTGAACATGCACATTAGGTTTTGCCTATCTGTTACACTGCAATGTAGTAAAGTGTCGAGAAAAATAATCAAATCTTCCCAAAAATGGCATCACCCAAACCTTATTATGTCTGTATATTTTTGGGATTTATCAAACATCTATGCCAAGCATAGCCCAGTAAACAGTATGGCCACTTGACAGTAGTTCTGGTTGTAATTCAAATAGCAGTTTTATAATAATGCACTCGCTCTAATATGTTATATTGTCTAAAGTAACAGCTTACACAGGGACTTGAATGGCAGATGACAAAATAAACATACAGTGCTGTGAAAAAGTATTTTCTTGTTTTTGTGTATATCTCATACTAAATAGTTTTAGGTTTTCAAACGAAATACAACATAAAACCAAGGCAACACACAATACAGTTATTTATTTATTTAGTTAGTTATTTATGTGTTTATTTATTTATTTATTTTTTTATTGAATTAAAAAATAAATTATCCAACACCTATCACCAAGGTGAAAAACTAATTGTTGGTGGGTGTGCCACCTTTAGCAGCAATAACTGCAACCAAATGCTTTTGTCACAGCAATAGAGAATTCCATACATAACACACAACATTACACACACCAAATATTAACAAGACACACCTGTCTGTAAGTCAATCCATAACACTGTTTCTAACTATAAATGGATAAAAAGTATGACGTGTCTTCATTAACTCTATATCACACCACCACATTGTTGATTTGTTTTACTATAACTTAACATATAACCTGTTGTGTTTTATTCCTTACTTTTAATATTAATATAATGCATAATGTAATTACAACAAATAAATATGAATGTAAATGTAACTGAATGTACATTAAAGGCCAAACTCTTTAAATAGCTCTTTCGCCAGCTAAACTCATCTCTCCTGAGTATCCCTATGACACACTTTTCTAATTTTGGGTAATCATTAAGTGATTTGTGGTTTTTACAATGATTCACAGGCCTCAATGACACGGGTCCATACAATTCCACGTGTTTTTCTCCTGTTTTAATTTAACACATCCTCCTACAGGCAGCCATCGTAATCGGGCTGGTCACCTCTTCTGGGAAGCACCACTGTGAAAACCAATCTCCAAAGGGATTTTCCCTGCATGCACTTCACATCTATTTACTACTCCAGCTCCACTGACATCAGAGCTCTTTCACTCCATGCTCAGCCCTTTTGGTTACAAACACTACACTCAAGATCTGTTTACAGACCTGTGGTGCGTTATTTGTCATAACATGCAATCCCTGTTGAATTGGTCTCATACTCTGTTTTTTTTCCACATTTAAAAGAATTGTACAGCAACGTATTTGCGCTAGCTGCATTTCCTGTGCTAATACTGCTCTCTTTAATTTTGTGTTAAACAGGTCTTTGTATCACTCGTCATCAAAGTCTACTAGTGTGGCTCGCCAGAATGTTTCACAATATAGTACTGGGTTTTCGCAAGTTTACCACAAAGTGCATTTCGAAATAATCCTCTGTGTTGTAGAGAGTAATATGACATGCCATGATGTGCCTGGTGAAAAGATAAACTATTTTTCATTGAAGGTCACAGGGTCAAAAGCCAGAACGGTTGATTGCTGTTTTGTTGTTGTGGCTGGCTTCGTGCATCTCAAAATGGTGAACTCTGCATATGGAATAAACAGGACCTCAGGTTGGAATAAATGACATTTACGATGGAGATTCTTAATTGTGCCTTGCTAAAAGATTTGTAAATGTCAGAAAATAAGAAAAACATTTTGGGAAGTGCTGATAAAGGAAAATCATCAACAACAGTGTGGTGTGATGTGCAAAGTCGATATTGTTAGCACTCAAAAGGCGATTTTCCCCCCTTTATATCAGTCTTATACCACAGCAGTTTGCATTTTATCTGTTTATATTTACCTTTAAAGCTGTCAATCATCCACAAAACTGCTATATCGCTTACGTTATAGCAGCTATAAATTGTTGTTCCATCATCAGTCTGTCTTTTCATCCATCTCTACAAGTTAATAAGTTACAAACAAAACCACAAATCCATCCATCCAGACTATTTTCACATACCCTACAACTTTACCTCAGACTGCTACAAAGCCCTGACACTGCAGACTCCTTCCACAAATTCTATGTAAAAATCTTCTCAGATAAAAATGCACCATCTCGACCAAATCACCACTCTTAACCCGTTCATGTGGATCATCCCTGTGAGTTTTTACTACAGAAAGGAAAACATATTAAATTGAGTGCGTTAATATAAACCCACGTTTTTCCTTGCAGCTGAAACTACTTCTGTTAACATCTTTTGACCAATCAGATTCAAGAAATCAACAGTGCTGTAATGCTCATTATCACATTGTGGCATGACCTATATGATGTCGAATGAGTAATTAGACAGTGGCACACTTCTGTTTCTGCAGCACGAAAGATGCAAAATGAAACCATGACAGTGAGTTAAAGGGTGTCTGTTTCATTTGAAGTACAGTTACCTAACATTTCTTTCTAAAAAATTCAGCCATTTAAATAATATATGTTCAGCTTTTTAATGTAGAAATAAATAAAACAAAGTATTTAGACCCCAGAGCTTGTTTCTTTAAGATACTGGCTGTAGGTTGTTGTATGTGAGTCTCTTGATGAGGTAACATTTAATGAATGATGACTAAAATCTTGATATGACATGACTAAAATGCAGAGAGAAAAATACAGCATAGGTACGACATTTATGCCTAATTTGTGTAATATTAATATATTAATATGACCAATAAATTGAATAGATTTTTACAATGTTTGGACTCACTTTTAAAGTAGGTTTCATGAATATAATAGTGTGTGTATCTATACATGTGGTCTAGGTTTTGTATTTCTGGGCCTGTATACTGTATTTGTATAATGTACATATCTATTCTGACTGCAAAATCAATCAAACAAACAAACAAATAGTAAAAATGGATTTTCTTTCGGATTTGTTTCTGCTGTTTAAACGAAATAAATGTTTTGTTAATAAAATCTATTCATTTTATGTGATGAATGTGATATATACTGTTTCAATGACTATAAACTAAATTGTTGATTATTGCTCTTTAGCAAACTATCAGACTGTATTGTAAACTGTAAATTAAATTCTTTGTTTAAGTTTTATTATTTCTTAATAATGGTTCACGAACTCACAAATGGCAGCGGATGCCGTTGGGCTTCTAAGAAACCTGCAGTTAAGTGGAACTTATTTTCAGAAGAAGGTTTCTTACTGTAAAAAATGGTGAACCTGCTAAGCCAAAGGAGGAACCTGTACCCACAGACTTATTGCGCACTGTAGCGATGTCTCAATAGGACTCGAGATAAAATGAAGTGATAGTCGAAGACCTTTCGAAATGGCTCATCTTTATCTCTTTGTGCACACCAGTGTGTGTCCAGTGAAACTTCTTCATACTATGGTGACAAACTAAAGTTGTGAAGGTGAGTGCACTTGTCCTCTTTGTGTGTGTGTGTGTGTGTGTGTGTGTGTGTGTGTGTGTGTGTGTGTGTGTGGCAGTAAAGGGAGAGAAGACAGAGGAAAGGGGGATGTTGGGTGGCGGAAGCTCTGCCGAGTGCTGATAAGAGCTTTACTAGCTGCTCAAGCTAACTGCTGTGGTTTCTGGCTTGAGAAGGGGGGAGAGAAGAGATGCCCATACTATCACTCGGCCACTCCGTCCATCCCAGTATGCACTGTTGCACAATGATGTACACAAATACCATACAGTGTATTCTCAAACCCAGTGGAGGAAAGTAACATAGTAAAATTACTATTACAGTACTTAAGTGTAATAAAATATATTTTTTTTAAAGATAAAGTATCTGTCGCTTACTCAAGGTTTTCTTTCACCTAATACTTTCAACTTTTACATTTCAAAAGAAAAAAACTTTTTAATTCTCTACATCAGGCGACCTCAACTGATGGACCACGATCCGAAACAACATAATATGTCTTATACAATCATATGCATTTTTTAGCTGAAGCCAGCTCATCAGACTAGAGGTCTAGCGACATTCCACAGTCAGAAAGCAGTGAGCTTCATATCTGTTCGGAGTCCGTGGTGCGAGTCACAAGCGATCATGTGAAGCGCTACTATGAAACAAAGCACAACAACTCCATCCATCCATCCGTCCACTGTCATTACCGCTTATCCTACACATAGGCGCGGGGAGCCTGGAGCCTATCCTGGGCACAATCCAGAGTACTACAGACAAAAACGCCAATCGGCCTACAACGTATATCTTTGGAGAGAGTATACAGAGTAAACCCCTGAAGCGGGGGAGAACATGCAAGCTCCGTGCACACAGGGTGGAGGCGGGATTCAAACCTCCAAGGCAAACGGGCTAACCACTAAGCCACCGTGCCCCCTCATACAAAGCACAACAAATTAAAATTCTTATTTTACAGCCATAAATAAATCATTATAAGATGTTCTAGGGCAATTGTGGGGCACCTAGAAGTAAAAGATGCACCAAGTGCTAATAGAAGCCCACTGGGGCAGGAATCACACTGCCCCATGTTCGCTTTATGAAAATTTTCCATAGAAGAGGAACAGTGGACAGGACGGTTAATGACAGGGTTGCCAAATTGGGCAAGTTTAACGATACTCACCAAGATCTTGTTTTACAGCAAATAATCAGAATTTAATCTAAACTTTTGCTGGACAGTAGCCTAGAGCAAACTATCTAAATCATCCAAATTCTTGCATTGGCTATGTCCAATGTTTGTGCAATGTATCTATTTGATTTTCCGTTTTTTCTCATGTTCAAAATGGCTTGTTTTTCTCCCATAGACAGCTCTCTGATTTTCATGTTTTCATGCTCTCTGATTTTTATCCTCTTTAATAACAAATGCAGTCTTCACAGGTGAAACTGAAGGCAAAACCGCAAGTAGATGTTCAGAGCTATTAATTGTTTAAACGATCAATCTAACAGGATACACATGTCAGTCACGTGTTCCAATATTTTTGCTCAATTAAAAATTGGGTGGTCTGATACATAACCAATAAGCTTCTATGTTTTATGCTGTTTAACACATCTTAAATGTGTTAAACATTGGAAACAATACCTGAAATCCTAAACTCTCTTCTCATATTCATCTTTTGATCTCAAACTGAGAGTTTGGTACATAGCACAAAAAAAAATTATTGGCCATGACGTTCCAATAGTTTTGGAGGTGACTGTAAGTCAAGTGTCATAGGTTCTCGACTTAATTTTGTTTGAGGCTATGTTGTTGTTATTAACGATGTCCTTCCCCACCAAAATCTATGGTCACGAGCCTGTTATTTATGCTTCCTTGTTGAAAAGAGCACTAATTTATGGTCAGTGACTAAAATCAGCATGTGATTTGAGGCATGTGTATCTTTCATGTATTTATTTCCTACTTTTATAAAGTACATTTAAGATTTTATTCTTTTCTATTTTAACTTGAGGAGCTATACTTCAACTTTTTACAAGAGAAATTATTTAGATGAGTAATTGCACTTTTGGTATTTTTAGCACCTCTGCTCAAACCTGAACTGTACTGGGAATGAAATCACTGAAAACACATACAAACTACTCAGATGTGCTTTTCCATTAGAAATAAAGTACAGTAAGGATTTTTTTTTTTTTAAAAGGCAAGCCATAAAATATTGGATATTGAATGGCGGTGAAACGTCTTCGTATTATATGTATTATCTTACACCCTGAATTATTACTGCCTAGGAAATAAATGAAATAAACTTGAACACACATGCACATATTTTCCATTTTTCCCAGCACAAGGCTAGGATGAACTTTCCCAACATGACCACAAACCAAGGAAACAAATGCTCTCATTGTAATTAGCTCAGAAGGGTTTTTTCCATGCATTTGAAAAAAAAAAAAAAAAAAAAGCAGCACGTTCGATCACATCTATTTGTGAAATGCTCTCTCCTCTCTCAGGCCACACATATTTAGGTACACACAACACCATTACACAACATACATAAAATGTGGGATTGTTAATAAGATTTGCACAGAGGGACGAGGAATAGTTTGGTGGGGTCACTGCGAGGGTGTGTGAATTCCCGTGGTCTGTGCTGGGTCGTGCAATGCAATGGAGAAGAGAAGTAAGTGAAGTATGAGGCCACAGGAGTGCACAAGGAGATGGTCATTTGTGGAGGAGAATATAAACATATGTATGGTACACTACACAAGTATAAGTTATAATGTAGTATAATGTAGAGAAAAAAAACAACAAGCAGGATACCCCGTGACCTAAAGTAAGCCGGAGTGGGTGTTTAGCTTGGAATGAGCCGAATCCCAAACCACTGTGGTCGCTGTAATAGCGAGCTGGCTTTATGTGTGTGTTTGTAGGTGGGTGAATAGGGTGGGTGGGTGCTAGGAATCGGGCCTCGGGAAGTCCCATCTCTCTGATTACTGGCAGGCACGCACTCCTGTGAACGATGTCAGCCACCTACATCCATCACTGCGGTGCGTTAAGGCCACAATAAGAGATTTGTAAAAACTATTTCAGTCTCAGATTCATGGTATCACATTTATACACTCCCACCAATTCTCGAAGCTTACACGTTTTAGAAACCTCATTTTCCAAAATAGCGGAGAATTTATTTGTAAACACCGAAACCTGCAATTTGCTCTTGATTTTTTTTGCATTTATTTCTTTTGTCAAATGACTAGTTCTTGTATTGTATTGCCTTATGAAGAGGGCTGGAAAGCAACTAACTACATGTACTCTCATTACAGTACTTACTGTTAATACAAAGTTCAATGGAACGGTACTTGCTTTTTTTAAAGTGTAATTTGTAAAATGTTCAACTGTGCTACATTTATTTTTGGTTAAAAAATAAATAAATAAATAAATAAATAATAATAATAATAATAATAATGCATTCAAACCCAGAAGGCTTTAAGCCAATTAAAAGACAACATTTAAATCATTCAATTTCCCAATAAAACATAAAGCAGTTTCCTGATGAAAGTCTAAACTTCAGGTGCCAAATGCTTAGCAGCAATGTCTGAAACAGTGAAGACAGATGGTCCAATTTAGCAAGTATCCTCAGTTTTAAATGCTTTAATAAAAAAATGAATGAATGCATGAATATAATCAGCAAATGATGCGAGCTAAAACCTGTGGAAACATCAGCATTTCACCTTTACAGATAAGCCATTAGCTAGCTGAATGAGCAAGATGAGCTAGCCAGATATTTTGATATTTTACAGTCTGAAAGCTGTGTATTAACACATGTCAGTTGAGTGTTGTTTAGCGAAGTGCTGCTACAGCCTACAGGTAATACTCAGGATAATGTGCAAGGGGCATCGTTGATAGATAATCAACAAGGTAGGTAGAGAAAATAAAAATGAGCTAGCTAGCTAACAAACCTAGTAAGCTACTGAAACACCAACAGCATTTGGCTAAGATAGCTAGCCAGCTAACGTTAACTTTCTTTAGATGTTATTGATAATGAAGGTGGTGTTCAGTTCAGCATAGCTTGAATGTAAGAACAGAATAGAAAACAGCACCTTTCCGGATTAGTTGTATCAAGTAATTTCTAAAGCACTCAAGTAGTTTTTCACCAGATGACTCTTACTTGAGAACTTTTCCCTCTCTGTTTTATATATATATATATATATATATATATATATATATATATATATATATATATATATATATATATATATATATATGTGTGTGTGTGTGTGTGTGTGTGTGTGTGTGTGTGTGTGTGTGTGAGTGTATATATATATATATATATATATATATATATATATATATATATATATATATATATACCACAGATCTTGCTGCATGCTGCAATACTTTTCTCCATCTGGTTCTTTACAGAAATCACACAATAGGGTCTACAGTACAATAGGGTGGAATATATTAGGGAGCAAGTGAACAGTCAGTTCTCGATTTCAACGTGTTGGAAGAAGGAAAAATGGGCAAGTGTAAGGATCTGTGTGACTTTGACAAGGGCCAAGCCGCTGGAGGTATTGTGATGCTCTCGGCAATGTTCTGCTGGGAAACCTTGGGCCCTGGCATTCATGTGGTTGTTACTTTGACACGTACCACCTACCCAAACATTGTTGCAGGCCAAGTACACACCATTCATTGCAACGGTATTCCCTAACATCAGTACCCTCTTTCAGCAGGATAACGCGCCCTGGGACACTGCAAAAATTGTTCAGGAATGGTTTGAGGAACATGAGGAAAGAGTTCAAGGTGTTGACTCGGCCTCCAAATTCCCTACATCTCAAGCTGATCAAGCGGGTTGGAGAACAAGGTGGGATGTGCTGGACAATCAACTCCGATCCATGGATCCAAATTAACTTGAAGGATCTGCTGCTAACTTCTTGGTGCCAGATACTACAGCACACCTTCAAAGGTCTTGGGTCTGAGCTGTTTTGGCGGCACAAGGGGGATTTATAATATCAGGCAGATGGTTTTAATGTTATGGCTGATTGGTGTATACTTCTAATCACTCATTTATTTTGCAGATATGTTCCAAAACATTAAATGTAGCTATAAATATGAATCAAAAGTCTGGCTGTTTTTTAAAATAAATAAATAAATAAATACAAATTTATAATAATAAAACACAACACTGTGATGTGTTATAGGAAAATAATCACCGTAGGAGTGGAATCAGCATAACACCTTCCAGCCACTGATCGTTTTCCCATAACAGCACACCCTGTCATCTTTTATTCCTCACTTTGTGACATTTCCTATACAACGCCCATGAGTAATTAGACTTCTTCTGCTCCTGCAGCACTCAGGATTCAAAATGAAACAATGATGTTAAAGTGACTTAAAGCACAATCAAAGCTTTCAGTTTCAGTTTGATGTCGCATATTGTTCTTCATTAACATTATTAATTAGTAACAACTCGTATAGTTCTTCCTTTCAATATATCAGTCTCAAAGCTCCCACGTTGCTGTACAATCCCGGACTGTAGATTTAGCCAAGTTATGTTGGATGCTAGGGGCCATGGTGACTTAGTGGTTAGCACGTTTAGCTTGCAACCTCCAGGATTGGGGGTTCAAACACCGCCTTCCTCCCTGAGCTTTGGGGGTTTCCTACGAGTACGCTGGTTTCCTCTCCCATTCTAAAAACATGCGCTGTAGGCTGATTGGCATTTCAAAATGTCTGTAGTGTGTGAATGTGGGTGCAATTGGACCCTGTGATGGGTTGGCACCTCGTCCAGGGTGTCCCCTGCCTTGTGCCCCGAGTTCTCTGAGATTGGCTGAAGGCTCCCCCACAACCCTACGTAGAATAAGACGTATGGAAAATGGATGAATGGATATTTGATGCCACTCTTTCAAAGACTTATACTATACTACATCCACTTTTATTACTTCTTGGATTCTTCTATGGTGTATTTACGGTCTTAATTATATTAATATTAATATCATGGGCCTGCTGTGAACTTGGACAGAGTGCCTGTTCAGAGCTTAGCAGTCTCTAATGACAGTGCAACGTTAGATGAAGTAACAAACCAATTGGCTGCTGCCTCCCTTACCCTATTTAAGTTCCACTTCAGCTACATGAGCAGTCTTTGGCATAAACAGACACCTTTGTGTGTAGCTAATGATTGCGGATGGCAGCACACCTGAATGCTCTTAAGTGGTGTAATACAGCTGTCTCTGTCCACAGTGTTATTGAGAGGTCTGTAACACGATAAGGCAAACGGCTCAGTGGCACTGGTCAAATGAAATATAGCCTTTTAGATGAACGATGGTGAAGCGTAAATCTCAAATCTCAAATCGCATCCTAATCTACCAAGCTGTGATTTTTTTTTTAATTTTTTTTTTTTACTGCGAAACAATTAGTTCAAGCTTGCGTACTTGGCACTGTGAGAAGAGGCCAAGGACTCAGACGGTCACTGGCTATGTAAAGACATGCTCTCGGTTCCTCCACCTCCACTTTCTCTCCCTTCGTGGCTGCCAGATATAGGAACAATGTGGCCTTTCTTACCTGTCAGAGGTGTACATTCCATCCGTACTAAACCAAGTCAGAAAGCTGCCCCCCCCCCCCCTCCACCCCACTCCACCACTCCACCTTACCCCTTCTTCACACAGGTCCTCACAGCAGTGCCAGATTTAGTTCCAGGTGCTTCAGCATGTGTTCTCCGTTCCCTAACCACATCCCCTCTTGGTGGCTTGGTGGCTTTTCTTCACAGCATTACTTTAGGTAAGCTTCATTTTTGATCCCCCTCCCTCCCACCCCATATCTCACCTCAAAGCACATGTAATATATCTAAATAGTTGGTGATCACGTGTCAATTAATCACCATCATGAGAGTTTAGATGTCCCAGAGTCTTTTTTTTTGGATAGGGAAATGGGAAGGGGGGTTGCAGGGTGGCTAGCGATGGACTCTTGCATTTGTGACATAACTGTTTGTGGTTGTTTTGTGGGTAACATAAATTTAGGAGGTCAAAGTGTGAGAGTTGCACTAAGGACATGAAGAGGGCAAAACTGTGTGGGAGCTTTACAGGAAAGCTGCTTACATCACCCTCAGACCCATCCCATTTATGCAAGTAACAGCCAAAGCAGAAGAGAGAGAAAGAGAGTGAGAGTGAAACAGAGAGAGAGAGAGAGAGAGAGAGAGAGAGAGAGAGAGAGAGCGAGCAAGACAGACAGACAGAGGTCGCTCACATGTACTTCTCAACTTCAGAGCTATCAGTTATAAAATGAGTACCAAACAATTGATGACTGATTTGTAAAGCTCTGCACTTCTGCTGAACTTCAGATTCAAAGTTTTGGCTCGAAGGATAATATTATAGCTCAAGATATTTACCTGAACTCATGGGTCCAAAGAAATGCTACTAAGGTATGTTATGTCTCCATTCCAGTTTAAATGATATGTATACAGAGGCCATATTCTGCAGTGATGTAGATGTTTTAATATACTCTTACACACACACATACACTCTCTCTCTCTCTCTCTCTTTTTAACTAGCATGGCATGTCTTACTGCTGTAAATTACATTGCAAAAAGACATGTTCTATGTTTCATCTGTGCTTATGCCATGCTGTATATTTACTTTGTCTGTGCTTTTGTGAGTTGATTAATGGAGGGACACATTTCTAGAACTATTCTTCGTTTCATGTTACATTTTACAAACAATACTTATGACTTTTTGACAAAGTTCAAATTGGGGAACACGATATTTGAACACAATATGAACATGGTGAGTGCCTGAGACAATGCTGGGAAATATTTGGAATGGAGATGCCCATCATATAGGGTATATAATGTATTCAAAATGTGTGTAAGCTAGAAAATTTGAATTAGATGTATTAGTGTATGAATTTATTTATTTATTTATTTGGGGGGAGAATATGCATTTATAAGTGCTACTGAATGACACATGCATCTGTTATTACTGAACTCCCTCGTCTGTGCTTATTGTTGAGACTTTTAGACATTTACTAGGAGTTTGTAGATTTCAATATGGACTAGTGTATATGTGTGTGATCAGGATATCCCACCTGATGTTGAAACAGGGCTACTATGTGGCAGATGTACTATGGCGAACCGGTCAAAGGAAATGCTACAGACAAGGTGCTAAATGCAGGATGTAACACTTTCAGTTTTACTATATTCAACATAAGGGAGAGAAAAAAGATCTTTGTTGCCTTTTGATATCACCCCATCAGATATCACCCTTAACAGTTTTGATCTTACAGTATTACAGTGTGCTCTTGTTTGCAGCAACAATTCTGGACTCTCAGATATAATACTATGAAAACTTCCCGTCAACATGCTTTTAAATAATTTTCCTGTAACTCTGTGGTTAGGCCCCATGGTAGCGTTTCTGTACAGCAGCCTGGTTCCCAAAAGATTGTCTTATCAGGTTTTGACATTACTCCTCAAAAGCTCAGCTGATAGGCTGAATACACACCAACGGAACTCTGCACGCTTCGACTTTTAGAGAATGTGGGAAGAGCCACTGATATATCCAATTTTGTAACTGAATTTAACTTTCCGACGTTTGCATATCATTCCTTTATATTTGTCTCATGTCCCCTTTTGAGGTGCAGCAGACAACATACTGACTATTTCCCCCGATCTTATTCTCTAGAAATGTTTAAGTACTTCTTTAAATTGTTGCACATGGTCAAAAGTATGCAGTGAAAACAAGGGGAAAACTTTTCCTTTAAATCACTACTAAGGCCAAGAAACTGAACATCATTAAGCTTCTGAGTTTTTTTTTTGTAAAGAGAATTCACTACTACGGCCAAGAGCTGAACTGTCTTTGAAAAAATTGAACTAAAGGATGAAGCTACCATTAAACTCAGTATGATTGGTCTGCACAGTTAGTTTGCATTTTAGTACTGAGTTAATTAAAGCTTACAGTTATAGTAGGTACAATAACCCAGTACTTAATTTAACAATAACCCGATACTTACAATACTTACACGTTTTCAATATTCTTTACAAGAAAACCTATTTCTAACAAATGATCACGGTATATATTAAAAACAAAACATTTTATATACACACTTCCTGATGCTTTTCTTGGAGTCAAATCATCTTTTTTTAATGCTTACTAATGCTTGTAAGATACAGTGGGAAAAATCCCTGTGACTGTTTCACAGCACACAGAATTGTTTCAAGTTCAGTTTAATAACAGCATGAAATCAGTCTAGACCACTATGGGAAAAAAGGGTTAAACTAAAACTAAGGATGTTCTGTGCGAGTTAGAATAACCATTTTAACCAAAATATTTTACCATACATTTGTTAAGTCTATTAAGTATTATCCAGTTTGCCCATATTCCGTTGTTCCTCTGGTAGATGTAGAACCCTTCCTTTGAGTTTTTCCATATCAGAACCATCCAAAGAAGCATTGGACGTTTCTTTTACTGTAATATTGTCTGAAAAGTGTCATTTACGTGTTTCTTCGTGAAGATCACACTGAATATCACGCAGCACATATGCAGCACTTTACACATTATATTTATAATTACTGTTTTATAGTATTGTAGAAAAAATAACTATCCTGAACTATCTAAAAAATAACTACTAAAAAATAACTATCCTGAACTATCCCCCCCCCCCAAACGTGTGAGCTTCAGTTTCCTGGGTTCCTAAAGCAGACTGGGAAAAATGTATACTTTAGGTATGAAGTTGGACTGAATATCACACCGCAAATATACTGTATAAATTTGTGATGCACTTCAGAGGGAAAAGGACTTTCAAATGAGCACATTGACCCAAGATTACATTATTATGCAAATAATATTACACAGTAAATACTCACCAAAAAAAGAAGAAAAAACAAGGAAAAGCATTAAAATTGCTTTAGGTATTTTGTAAATGTATTTTAAACAAAATATAGTATATATATTTATACAACAAATGAATATACAGTATATCATTGATACGTTTCAAATCTTTGTTGTAATACTCTTTTGCACACAATTGAACTGTTGTATGATGGTTAAATATTCCAGAAGAGGACACTGCAGCTGGGGCCTTGCCTGAATGTGTTCAAGCATAAACAGCACTCTTCCCTTTAATTTCACTTGTGAGGTGAGTTGTTATAATAGTTAATCAGACCTTAATGGCATAATTTAGAAAAAGCTCATGCTCAACGCAGGCTTAAAAAGTGGAATATATTGGGGGGGAAAACATTTTTATTAACCTGCTAATAATCTTGTTGTATTGATGTTTAAATGATTATCGTCTTTAATTTATATTTGTCCTTAGGGACCAGTAAACTCTAACAGACTTCATGGGGGAGTGTCGATGTCTAGCACTCACAGATTCAGTGCGAGTGGCAGGGTCTGGGCCAATTATCCTCCTCAACAATCAGAGATGGACTGGACCTGGCAGGAACTAATGACAATCACAGAATTGCAGGTCAGTCTGAGGCATTAAATTTCTGTTTGGGATTTATTGGTTTTGTGAGAAAGGGCAGGGAAAAAAGATCAGGGACTGTCCAAGTCTATCAAAATGACCATTTTGTATCATCATTTCCTGATAAAAGAACACTTCTTAATCCCATTTAAAAAGAGATCCATCTTAATGAAAAATCAAGCCCTGTAACATTTAGCTAAAGCTGAATTCCTCCTAAATGCAGCGATTCCGTTAAGATGTGCAACAATAGGCCAATTGAGTGACGCAAGGATAAAGACAGATAGAACGAGGGTGAGTGCAGTAGGTTGCCAGCAGCCCCCTGCACAGCACAATGGCCATCTGTTTCTATCTGAAACCTGAGCAGACCTAAGCGAGCCCTGCATAAGCTACGGGTGGCACTTTCGTCCAGGTGGGCTGATGTTGTGATCTGTAACCTGCAGGCGACTTCTGAAAAGGCCCCTTCGGTCTAAGCCGTTCCCCTCGTATTCCACGACGAACAGCTGAATGACAACAATAACTTTGATATGCAAATATAGAGATAAGATGCGATCAGGAGAGTGATGCCAAGTAGGTGAAACTGCCAGAGTAAGGACATGAGTAAGTAAACATTTTGTTGTTGTGTTGTAGGAATTTGAAGTCCCCAATGAGAATCCATTCGAGGCTGGTACATATCTCTCCACGGAGCCAGTGGTGCATTATGGGAGTTGCGGAATGAACCTGGCAGAACCTAACCCACCCACCTGTCAGGCAAGCCCTGCTGCTGCTTTTGAAGCCGGGTATGCTGATGCAATATCCCCATACCAACGCTTGAACCCAAACATGGAGATGCACTATGGACACGGTGGGTGCCAGGCTACCAGATTACCACCAAATGCACCACCTCTTCAACGACCACTCATGAGCCTCTTCGATCCCATGAACATGACAAACACCAATCAGGGACAGGGGAAAAACTGCAACGGACACCCAGATGATCTCGAGTCAGACTCTGGTCTTTCTTTAGGCTCAAGCCCACCACTTGCCTCACCTGAGAACGAAGTCCATGGGACACTCACTCACTTACCCCGAGACAGCTATACTGATTGTGACGTAGACTGTGCTGGAAACCCATGTCACATGAGACCAAACCTAAATGCTCCTGTGGATTATTCACACACGTTTGCCTCCTACTCTGGACATTCCTACTTTCCAATTACCCCAAACCCACAACATTCTCTTCAGCATATGTCTCATTCACATCAGCACATAACAGCCACAAAAGAGCAGCTTTTTCCTGCGACTCTGCATGATCCTTATGTAAGCCACTCAAGCACACCAAGAGCAGTCTCTTTCCAGTCACCGAACCCCAAAACGAAAGAGGTCTCCGGCCCTCTCTCAAGAGACGAGCGGAGAGCAGTTGCTCTCCAAATCCCTTTTCCGCTCGAAAAGATAGTCAATCTGCCCGTAGATGACTTCAACGAGCTCCTGAGCAGACATGCACTAAGCGATGCCCAGCTCACACTTGTGCGCGACATCCGCCGCCGCGGCAAGAATAAGGTAGCGGCTCAGAACTGCCGGAAGAGGAAGCTGGAAAACATTGTGCATCTGGAGCATGAGCTGGGTCAGCTGAGGGCCCGCAGAGAACATCTAGCACGAGAGAGGCTAGAGTTCCAACAGAATCTCACCATGCTGAAGTGTCGTCTCTCGGAGCTTTACGCTACAGTATTCTCCCAGTTACGGGATGAGGAAGGACACCCATATTCTTTGGAGGATTATTCACTCCAACAAAGTAATGATGGTAACCTTTACCTAATGCAGCGAGACAACTCATTTGATGGGGAATAAATGAGGGTCTTTCAATTAAGTACATGGTTAAAGGTTTGATGTCTCAAAAAAAATTAGACATGCTATAAAAATTATGGGTCTTTGATGTAGCAAACTCAAAATCATCCTCAGGGCCACAGCCAAAGACTACACAGCATGCTGGCTACTTTCCTTAGCAAAATTAAAGTGGTCCAAACTCTCATGATACTATGTACATATAATTAAGCATTAACTCACAGGAATTATGTGTTTCACCACTTTAAAAGCTTTATTTACATAGTAAAAAAACAACAACATTTAATTACACAGTAAAAAAGTTCATTCCGACATCATCCCTTTGGTCCTAAAACAAAGGAAACAGAAAAGACAATAAAACATTAGTACGAAATTAATTACATTAAGCATCACAAAAGAGGAAGACATATTTACCTTCACAGTGCCTGAAGAAAACAGGCAAATCATCCATTTCAGGATCAGAAATGCTTTGCATCAAATTCCTAGAAGGCAGAGCAAAAAATTTGCTAGTCAATACACAGACAAGAACACTGCATGCATTAACCTTAAGGGACAGAATCCAGTTAAAGACTGTTAAGCAATGTACATTTGTACCAGTTCGTTCTACTCTCTAGTTACTTTCCTGATTTTTTTTTTTTTTTTTTTTTTTAAATAAGGACACTGAATGCAAAGTTCAGAATACTGTACTGCATCTACAATTAATAAAATAAGTTGTGTCCAGTGGTAATGGAGAAGTCTGTTCTTACCTACTGGTGGCAATAAAGCCATTCTGTTGCTCTCTCCTAGTCTTTCAGAGACGACCTGTACTCAAACGCTCCCTGATTCTTCTGATGGCGAAGGTCTTCCTACTCCTCTCTCAGCTTGCTTCCATGGCTAGTCATGGTAGTGATACAAGCTAACCTGCTTCATCTTTACCAATCTAACCAGCAGGTGGCCAGCATTTGTTCTACAGATGGCTTGGAAGAGATCTTGCATTTCAACACTGCTGTAGAACAGTTCCCTTTTTAAATAGTCTGCAAGTTTCCCCTGCCTGGACTGTGTGTCAAAAGAATTCTATCATTATGGCACAACCACCACTTGAGATGTATAGCCAGCAAAGCCTTCTCCACAATGCAATGCTGACTATACAACTCAAGCCCCAAATAACCCCCAGTGACTACAAAAGTACACTTACAAAAAAAAAAAAACGAAGTTACTTTATTTCTTGATTTTGTTGGTGTTACACATAATTAGGACCCTGGTTTAAAGAAATTCTACACAAAGCGTCATATGGAAAAGATAAAGAAAAATATAAAAAGCCTGACAACCATACACAAAAACAAAAGTCCCTCTTGTGTCAGCGCTACTGTACATCTCTTCTGAACAGCTGAGCAGATCTAGGGAGTAAACCTGGCGCTGCCCTGTCATTCCACTTGCTCTCCTGTTTCCTCTAAGTACCGAGTCCTGTTGAATATGAACAACAATGTCTCTTAGGCTTCCATAGACTTTTTTTTTTTTTTTTTTAATAAATACTTGTCATCCTGTAGAAGACACTTTGCCTAATGGACATCTCAATATACATCTACAATTGTAAAAACACAGAAGATACAAACCTTTAAAGGACTTAATATCGTCTACCACCAGAGCCTCCACCATAGCCTCCACCTCCTCCTGAGCTACCCCCATATCCACCTGAGGAATAGAGGTGGGGAAAGAAGAAGACAAAGAAAGAAAGAAAGAAAAAAAAAAAAAAAAGTTAGCTCAAGATTGAGAATTCTGAAAAAAATTTCTAAAGCATAGTTAGGTCCAATACTAACCACCATATGGGCCACTATTCCTGCCACCTCCCCCACCAAAGTTTCCTTTCATGGGGCCAAAATTTGACTGCTGGTTGTTGTAGTTTCCAAAGTCATTGTAGTTGCCACCGCTGCCGCCACCACCACCACCACCTCCACCGAAGTTACCTGTGCATAAGACAAGAATTCACAATCAGGGAAACAGGACTGAATCAGACCTTCTGATCAGATTTCAGAAAGAGCCCTGAATACTGAAAGCATAAAAACTCACCACCTCCAAAGTTTCCACCTCCATTGTTATAATTGTCATAGTTGTTGCCACCGCCACCGTATCCACCACCACCATATCCACCGCCACCATATCCGCCGCCACCGTTGTTACCGTAGCCTGGTCCTCCGCCCCCATATCCTCCACCACGGCTGCCTCCATAGCCAGGACCGCCACCACCATAGCCACCTGTATAACATACACAAGTTTGGTTAATATTACAGATTATCTTATAATATACACCAGATGTTTCATTTTTCATTCATGATCAGTAACAGCAGAATTACTCTAAATAACCAATAAAAATATTTGCAACATTTATTTTAATAAGGTGAGGAACAGTATTCTGCATGAACCTGTCATTTTCAGAGATTATTCAGCTTATAACCTGTCAGTTCAATGCAATTTCAAGAAAGCTTAAGATTGGACCACTCTTCTATGCGTCTTTTAGAAGTGAGTAAACAATTAGGATTTCTGAGCTGAAACTTAAAGGGCTGTAAAAATGCCCAAATGCACGAAAATCCTGCTTAAAATGTTCTGTGCATAGTTTATTGTTGTCTTTGTTCATAAAATAATAAGTGCAGATATATCTATACATCAATTATTTTTATGAACAAAGATCCTAATAAACACTGCATAAATATTATAACATTTAAATAAAATCGTGTATTTTATACACACACACACACACAATATAAACCAACTCTGACCAGTGCTCAGGAAACAAAATGAACAGTCACGTACCATCTCCTCCAAATCCATTGTTGTAGCCATCTCCACCTCCATATCCTCCACTGCCACCTCTGCCTCCTGGTCACACAGTAAAAGCATTAGGATAGTTTTAAATTACGTTTACCGCCCATTACCAATACAGTTCTAATGTACAAATACTACAGCGCCCCACAAACCCCAACACTGCACATACCTCTGAATCCGTCTCTGAAGCCATCTCTGCCTCCTTCAAAGTCATTGTTGCCATATCGACCACCAAAGTTTCCACCTCCACGTCCTATACAAAGCCACAGAGGAAATGGTTTCCTTAATTTAAATCGATGGCTCATGTACTTACAAGATGCAACAAGCGACCAAGTCTTACCCCTCATGTTCATTGATGAATTCTGCATCTCTTGTTTAGAGAGGGCCTTTCTCACTTCCGAATTATGGCCGTTTATCGTGTGGTACTTTTGAACTAGGAAGAAAAAAAACAAAACAGCACATTAAGTCAAAATCTCAGCTGCTCAGACTTGCAACAAACCAGCCTGCACACAAGACACTTACTAACGATACGATCCACAGCATCGTGGTCATCGAATGTAACAAACGCAAAGCCTCTTTTGTTGCCAGTCTTATGATCGATCATTATTTCAATCGCTTCGATCTTTCCGAATTCCTGGAAGTAGTCCCGTAGATGGCCCTCTTCCGTATCTTCCTTAATGCCACCCACAAAGATCTTTTTCACTGTGGTGTGTGCAAAAGGTTTGTTGGAATCCTATAACGCAAAGAGCAGACAGATTTAGAAATGGCTCAAGTCCTTAACCCAATACAATACACTTTAATTTTAGTCACGCAAGGAATATTTTGCATGTGAACACTTACCTCTCTAGACACGGCACGTTTGGGCTCTACGAGACGACCGTCGACTTTGTGAGGACGGGCCTTCATGGCAGCATCAACTTCTTCCACACAGGAGTATGTGACGAAACCGAAGCCTCTGGAGCGCTTGGAGTTTGGGTCTCTCATAACCTTTAAAATAAACAAAACAGACATTCAGCACATAGACTCACACTGAACTGTAGTGTTTAACCATAAAAAAAGTGTCATGATCACAACTGCAAACTGTAACCTACCATAAATAAATAAGTTATTTAAATAAATTTGTTCTTTAAAAAAAAACCTACTAAATAATTGCAGATTTGTTCAAAACAATGTGGAGACTCACCACACAGTCAGTTAATGCTCCCCATTGCTCAAAATAAGAGCGAAGGCTGTCGTCTGTTGTCTCAAAGCTGAGGCCTCCAATGAACAACTTCCGGAGCTGCTCCGGTTCTCGTGGGTGATCCTGAGAACAGTTTAAACATATCGAGTTAAATTGATCATTTTAACGAAACACAACGGTAGCAAACTGCTGATCCGAAAGAGAAGATCACGTTTCAAGTGGAGCGTGAATGTGCATGGAAGCAGGGAGAGGTGAAACAACATGGCGGCGGCCATGATTGCTTCCGACGGAAGCACTGGCTAACAAAAGAACACGCTGTAACAACCAGGACACCAAGAAATTCAGAAACGCAGCCATTAGTTTGTTTTATATAAAGTTAAAATACAATAAAATAATTTTTAAAATGCCACAACAACTACTCAGCAGGCTACCCTTTCTGTGTCTATGCGGCTCTAATAAACAAACACAAGATGGCCGTGTAGTAAACGCCAAGCTAAACATATAGCTACCAGCATTACATACAACACTCCAAACTAAAATAACACCTATGTACGGCTATGTTCAACATCAATTTGCCCTATGCGTATGTATTGGTTTGTTATATATTCACCTCTTTTGGCATTTTGCGGTTTTATTCTAACTGCTCTGCGCAATACGCACGCGGCCGAAACCGGGGAGGAGAAAAATAAAGCGGACTGCGAGAATACTTTAAATCAGACGCACGGGAACCGCCTACTGTGGTCTGCGATTGGTTATCGATTTGCACGCATGCGCCATGAGTACCTTCTCTAACAGATGATTGGCTTATAGCCCTGTTAATCATAGATGGGCATCATATGTAATGCAACCACACTGCAGCCCCCCGGATTCATTCGTATAGTGCGTAAATCACACGACTTATCTGCTGAACAAATTGTTTTATTTCACTTTCTTCAAATTAATTTTTGTGATTTCACTTCATTTGTGTGCACCCCCTCCAATATGTTGCATTATGGTGGCAATATCAACTGGGGGGTAGCAAAGAAAAGCATATATATATATATATATGCTTTTTAAATATATATATAAGGAAGACCTCCCAATTCTTCCGGAAGTCTCCTGCATTTTAATAAATGCTCACTGACGCCCGCCAATTATATACAATAACCCGGAAATAAATGATCTTTTTTTGAACGCGCGAGCAAGAGAGCGTTCAATTGCCGTTTCTAATAGTAGACTTGCTCTGGAGAAACCGAGAGCCAGAATAACACAGCGCGTGTCCCGATTGGTCTCTTTTTGTGTAACTAACCTATCAGATTTCTCGGTAGGCGGGTTTTACAGTCTCAGTGCCTCACTCCCTCATTCATTCATCAGTTCGATTCAGTGTCTGCAGTTCCATGGCAGTGTGGCCAAAAAAAAAAAAGTAGTACAAAACGCATTTCACCCCAGACTACACTAAAGTGTACCCATGCATAATAGGGGTAAAGACAACGACAGTGCAGCTCGCTGTACTGTTTGCAGCAGTGGTTTCTCAATTGCCCATAGTGGATTAAATGACTAAAAGACATGTTGAGGTGATATTAATAGGTCTCATTCGTCCATTAGCATAGCTGACGTTATTTTAACTAGCTGCTATATGGAGCTCCTGTATTGATGTCTAGGTGACTCCCTACTAGGGATGTCACGAGAACCGATACTTCGGTACCAACATTCTTGAAACGTGACGGTACTTGTTTTTCTGGAGTACAGTTAGTACCGTTTGTAACAAAAGTATCGAGGTTGCGACTCTTCCGGACCTGATGGGGGCAGCAAATACGCGCAAATGCTTTAGTCGGTCCAAAAGTGGTGAAGAAGAAGAGGAACGCCTACAATCATACGGGAAAAACTACAGAAGTTTAGCTTAGCTTAACAAGTTTAGCTCCGCCCTGACTCGTTGAGAGGAAAGCTAGTATCGGTTTCCGGTGTGCAGCCGATGCTATCGTTCATTTCAAATAAAGCAAGGAAACACCTGGAATTTGGCGAAGCACCTGAAAGACGGTCCTATATTATGTTTGTTTGAGGCAGCTGCATTGTAGCCGTGAAACCAGCTAACGTTATGCTCCATGTAATGTTAGCGATAGACGGTTATTTGTTAATGATGCTAACGCATTGCAGCGTTATAAACTACCCCCGAATGGGCACCACGCATCGCCATTCAGCCCCGTGTCCTGTCAGCAACATGTAGCCTAATGTCACTAATAATTATTCACATGTTCATGCTTTTAATAAATCTTTTTGGCCTGCCACCATATCAGTGAATTTAAACTAATGCTTGCATTCAGAGTATAAGGTGTGTGCACGCGCTTTTAAAAGTGCACCTCCGGAGACTCATTGTCAGACAGTGTTTGATAACTACAACACCCTACCCTGCTCTCTTTGCCAGTATCAGCCAGAGGAAGATGTCCTCCAGGAGTTTTTCTTATTTTATACCACACTGTGGTATCGAGTATCGTGTACTTTTGGTGGTATCGGTAACGACTACTAGATTTTTGCTATCGTGACATCCCTACATATACAATACTACTAGATATTAGGGTGGCTAAGTGCAGAGAAGGATGCTCAAGTATTTCAGTTCTTTTCAGCAGAAAACCAGCACCTGATAGAGATGGTCACTAGAGCTGTACTTTACATTTTTCATTGTTGAGCATAACCTGCCATTCCAGGTGTGTAAACACACAGGCAAGTTATTCAGGAAAATGTTTCCAGATTCAGATATAGCAAAATACTTCGCCTGCTCATCAGCCCAGACAGCATGAACATGGCACTGGAATCTGAATTTTCAGACCATCTATACAAGTTCATCCAGACAGAAAAAAAGGCCAAACAGCATTTTGGTCGATGAAAGTGATGGGCGAGTTAGCAGGTGGGAGACAGGGAAGCCACGTCCCTGAAATGAGTTTTTGCAGGTTGGGATATCTGTATAAGGTGAATAGGGGAACCAGTATCAGCTGTAACGTGTGACTTTCTCTCAATAGACAAAAGATCCTAGTGACCAGAAAAAGCAAGCTGAAAAACTGGATTTTGAACTTGTTGCACACCTTCCATGTTATTACAGACAGCCAAAGTAATCAAGCCATGGATTGAGATGAGGCTGTGAATTCTTAAATGTTATTTGCAAAAATTCATGTGACCACTTAAAGGAACCAGTGGTGCTAACCATTAGGCCCAAAGAACCCGAGGATTAATTATGTGCTGCTACCTTTAATAAAAATGTAAGGCCATGCTTAGGCAAATAGCGAGCAAGTTGTTGGACCAACTAACAGTGCAGGTCCATTCAGAAATGAAACTTTCACATGGGAATGATTTGAAGGAGCTGCTGTAAAGCAACTGTTAGTGAAAGGACAAATCAACTAGTGCTTTAAAATACAATTAATCAGTTGCCGTCACCACATCGGTGTGTAGCAGCATAAAATATTGAACCTGATGTTGATTCAGTTCGAGAGAAAGTTATTAAACGTGGACTGTAGTTATAATGAACTGTTTATAACCCACATGCATTACTCAAGCTTCTACACAAAAACCACCGCCAAAACACCCATGCTTAGGTGTGGAAGAGTTTCTATTGAAGTACTTTCTGATCAATAAAATAAAATCGCTCCAAAAGGCACAGTGTTCATGGCATACAGCACAACCATGACTACTTTGGAAGGGTCACTACATCCATCCATTTTTTGCACCGTTTATCCTACACAGGGACAAAGGGAAGCTGAAGACTATCCCAGGGTACTCTGGGCAGGGAACACCCTGGACAGGGTGCCAACCCACTGCAGGGCAATCGTGCACACAACCATTCATACTCTAGACAATTTAGAGATGCCAATCAGCCTAAAACATATGTCTTTGGATCTGGAGATGCTCACTTAATCTAGAGTCCAATTTGTGCCAACCACAAGTTATATTTCATCTCTTGGCTCAGCTTGCTTAAAAGCAAAAACACAATACAATGGCAATTACAGAAATTGGCAGGCTTTAAAAAAAAAAAAAAAAACAAACAAACAAACAAAAAAAAAAAGTAGCCACAAGACACTTTACAAAAGAATAAAAGCTTTATTTTAAGCAGTAAAAACATTTCTTAAAAGTCCCCCCACCCCAACAGGTCTTTGGTCCTACAACAGATAAGACAGGTTATCATTTAAATAGTTGCATTGCAAGCATCAACAGCACAAAAGTAGTGTTTATTACCTTCATACTGCCTGCAGAACAACAGGCAAGCATCTCCATTCTGGATCATAAATCCCATACATATTCCTAGAAAAAGGCAAAGACCAAAAACAACCAGTCAGCAGACACAAAGCCTTACACATTCTTGCATATATTAAAAATAAAGTGGGGAATCAAGCTACATTACACTTAGTAATTTTTATACCAGTTCAGACAAACTGCATGGTCATCAAAACAGGAAAGTAACTGCAAAGTTCAGAATACTGTACTGCATCTACAATTAATAAAATAAGTTGTGTCCAGTGGTAATGGAGAAGTCTGTTCTTACCTACTGGTGGCAATAAAGCCATTCTGTTGCTCTCTCCTAGTCTTTCAGAGACGACCTGTACTCAAATGCTCCCTGATTCTTCTTACGGTGAAGGTCTTCCTACGCCTCTCTCAGCTTGTTTCCATGGCTAGTCAAGGTTGTGATACAAGCTAACCGGCTTTGTCTTTACCAATCTAACCAGCAGGTGGCCAACATTTATTCGACTGAGGGTTTCAGAGAACTTTCCCCATAAAATGCGGCAATGCTTATCACTGTCTGAGCTACACAAAAAAAATGCAACCATTGATACCCACAACAATCCCCAGTGACTAAAAGAGAACAGCCTTTTTTTTTTTTTAAAAAAAACTGGAAGTCGCTTTATTTCAACTTGATTTCTTGAAGTTACACATAATTAATAGCGGAATAAAGTACTTCTACAAAACCTCATATGGAATGCATCCCATACAGAAAATAAAAATGTAAAAAGCTCGACATCACAACCACAGACGGGAAAAAAAAAAATCCTGCTTGTGACAGCACTACTGTACATCTCTTCTTAATGGCTGAGCAGATCTAGGGAGTAAACCTGCCGCTGCCCTGTCAGCCCTCTCGCTCTCCTGTCTCCTCTCCTAAGTACTGAGTCCTGTTGAATATGAACAACAACATTAAGCTATACACTGCCTTAGGCTTCCAAAGATTTTTGTAAAATCAACAGGGTTTAGTGTGCTTTAATTTGAACTAACTAATTAGGACTCTACAGTTAAATGGGGAAGGGGGGCAAAAAAAATAAAAATAAAAAAATAAAAGTGCAACACCTGATACAAACCTTAAAAGGATTTAATAACGTCTGCCGCCAGAGTTTCCACCATATCCCCCACCTGAACCACCACCATAGCCGCCGCCACCACCGCCTCCTCCTGAGCTACCCCCATATCCACCTGTGGGATAGAAAAACATTAGGCAAAGGATAGAGAAAGAGCATGAGGACCCCCCCCCCCAAAAAAACAAGACAAATAAAACCTCACCACCATAGGGGGCACTATTCCGGCTACCTCCTCCTCCACCGAAGTTTCCTTTCATGGGTCCAAAATTTGACTGCTGGGTGTTGTAGTTTCCAAAGTCACTGTAGCTGCTGCTACCACCACCACCACCATTGCCTCCACCAAAGTTACCTGTGCATAAGATGAGAATTTAATCAGGGAGTAAGGCTTTCCAAGTCTTTTATAAATGCCACCAATACTCAAAATCTAAACTCACCACCACCACCTCCACCAAAGGATCCATTGCCGCTGTTGTAGTTGTCATAACCACTGCTGCCGCCACCGTATCCTCCGCCACCATATCCTCCACCGCCGTTACCGTAGCCTTGTCCACCGCCACCATATCCTCCACGGTTGCCCCCATACCCAGAGCCACCACTGCCATACCCACCTGTGTAACACAGTTGGGTTAAGTTATACAGGTCTTGTCAACAGGTTTTAATATAAACCTTGCATAAACCACAAAATTCGTTAAGACCAGTAAACAGGTAATATGGGGGTGGGGGTTACAATAGCACAGCAAGCAAATATGAAAGTCACATACCATCACCTCCAAATCCATTGTTGTAGCCATCTCCACCGCCATATCCTCCACCTCTGCCTCCTGATTACACAAAGTAAACAGAGTTATAAATAGCTCATCATATTACAATTCCATCAAGAGTCACATGGCCATGACTAAAAATATATCCCACGTTTGCATCCAGCCAGCTATAATAGCTACCTCTGAATCCGTCTCTGAAGCCATCTCTGCCTCCTCCAAAGTCATTGTTACCATAACGTCCACCAAAGTTTCCACTTCCACGGCCTATAAAGAAACAGATTGCTTAATGTAAATAAAAAGAACATGGAGCATGTACTTACAAGATGTGAAGACCAAGTCTTACCCCTCATGTTCATTGATGAATTCTGCATCTCCTGTTTAGACACTGCCTTTCTCACTTCTGAATTATGGCCGTTTATCGTGTGGTACTTTTGAACTAGGTGGAGGAAACAAGTGTTAAGCCAAGAAGCACATTGGTTCGTTAAGAGACTTGTTTAAAGCATACCCCCCCCACTTACTAACGATACGATCCACAGCATCGTGGTCATCGAACGTAACAAACGCAAAGCCTCTTTTGTTGCCAGTCTTATGATCGATCATTATTTCAATCGCTTCGATCTTTCCGAATTCCTCAAAGTAGTCCCGCAGATGGCCCTCTTCTGTGTCTTCTTTAATGCCACCAACAAAGATCTTTTTCACTGTTGTGTGTGCAAAAGGTTTGTTGGAATCCTGGAAGAGCAGACACATTTAGAAATTAATAAAGCCCCTATCCCAATACATTTTCTTACATCCCAAGTAAGAAAATGACTGAACATGATAACTTACTTCTCTAGACACGGCACGTTTGGGCTCTACAAGGCGACCATCGACTTTGTGAGGACGGGCCTTCATGGCAGCGTCGACCTCGTCCACATTGGAGTATGTCACGAAACCGAAACCTCTGGAGCGCTTGGAGTTCGGGTCTCTCATAACCTTTAAAAGAAACAGACAATCAGCACGTAGACTCACACTGAACTGTAGTGTTTAACTAATATATATATATATATATATATATATATATATATATATATATATATATATATATATATATAAAATCAGGATTAAAATTACAAAACAGCAGCATACAAGTACTACAAATATATATAAAAATAAACACTTTATTTTGAACCAATAACATGGAGACTCACCACACAGTCAGTTAATGCTCCCCATTGCTCAAAATAAGAGCGCAGGCTGTCGTCTGTTGTCTCAAAGCTGAGGCCTCCAATGAACAACTTCCGGAGCTGCTCCGGTTCTCGTGGCTGGCCCTGTTCGAAAAACAGCACGTTTTAGCAATAGGAACATTTCCAGATTCTTAAACCGCTGGCATTTAAGACCAGGTTTTCCGCACAGCATGTATGAACAACGCGGTGAAAGACAACACATCCGCCATGTTGAACACCGGCACCCATAATAGCTACTTAACCACACGCACTATCCATCACGAGATAAGTCACGGTAATACAGTAAGTCAATATACTTCAAAGCAAACTGTGTAGTTTACTCGTACAGCTTACGAACACGTATAGACCAAACCGTCTGCAATATTACACACTTTAATCAACTAGTCTGCTGAGGCCCACTCGGCCTAACAAGATGGCGGTCCAGCTAGCATGTGGCTAAAGTATATAAAGAGCAACACGCACAACTGAATTCGCCACCACTGCACTTAAAAGTGCAATAATTCAAATAAAATCCCTACATAACGCAGCAAGTCGAACACGATCCTTTTTAACCTAAACCTCTACGTGTGCTTGAACTCACCTCTTTCGACATGGCGAACTGAACAACACACTACTGGATGAAATCGCAGAAAAACGAACCGCGCCTGTACATTAAATGAAGTGCCTTTGCTCCACCTTACACCGCCTACGATTGGTTCATGATTCGCGCTCAAACGCTACATCACATTTCTTTAGTATATGATTGGTCTATATTAACGTCTTTTAAAGAAAAGGGCTAGGGCTATCAGATAGCCAGCCGATGCAACCAAACTTCACTCTTTAAAACGTGCACGGTAATGTGTATTGAATAAAGATTTAGAACTGAAATTAAAGCCAATGTACTACTTGTCAGTAATGTATAATAATAATAGTAATAATAATAATAATAATAATAGTACTAGTAATAATAATAATAATAATAATAATAATAATAATAATAATAATGAACACATGGTATGGCTTAAATAGGGTTGCAATAATATGAAAACATAATCCCATTCATCCCGAAATGAATTCTGTTAAACACTGTCAACGTGTGTCTTTAAATGTTTGATTAGATGTGGTTAATGTGTAAAATTTGGTATAGGAATGCAACTCAAGGGGGGAAAACGGTTGCATCCTAAACTGCTCCCTTTAGGGAATTTAGGACTCTACACAAATTGTAACAAGCCGTTATTTTTGAAGCCTACTTAGTGCACATTTGTAGTATACATGGTGTGATTTGGTATTCAGCCCGAGTGCCCTGTGTGCCATTGTGTGTTTTTGGCGCGCTGAGGCCGGTGCTGTGTGCATGCATGTGCATGTGTGCGCGTATGTGTGTAGAGACTCGTGTGGAGGGCTGTTGCCTTTGAGAGCATCGAAGAAGACCTCTGTGTGAGTTCATTTTCTTATTACAAAGCAAAACAAAAACCGATTAAGCATTTTACATGCAATGCAACTCATGTGGACTGCACTTGACTTGGTGTTTCTGTAGAGTTGGATTGAGGTGATGCATGCGTTGTTATTTATTCGTGCATTTCGAAGCCGCTGCTTTAAAAGTGTTCTCTGCTTAGGCCTCTGTTTGATAGGAGACTGAAATCAGGAAGACCGCTGAGTATTAGGAAAGAGATCCGACCTTATTAATGCACGCAATCTGATACAACAGCTGTGAGATATTTGTGCAATAATAAGTCGAATAAGATGTCGCACGAGCGAGGCTGCTTTCACCATGGAGATATTTGCTAGCACTCTAAGTAACAAGCTAACTACTAAGCTAAAACACACTGCCCCCAAGATGCATTGTCCTCACTCCATTTCATTAGCTCCAGTGAAATGGATTATACTCTGCAGATATGTATTGCCCTGAGTGAAGTCCTGTTTACTTGGCCCGCTATTCTTTCTATTGCTTTCCTGCTGCTAGTTAGTGCAGAACTAGCAAACGCGTCTAGCAATATCTCACGGCGTGTTTCTAACACGAGTGTCTTCAGATTTAGCTTTTTAATAAACATTAATAAACAAACAGTGAGTTACTGTGGTGCAAGTAATAACATTCAGTGCGACACTAAGTAAAAGAAAAAGCGTACACAGTTCTTAACTCATACGCTAACTAGCTGAGTTTGCTAGCTGTGCTCCGCCGCTGTATGAAATGATGAAATGATGGCGGCTTCTATCAGCCTGCACTAGCATGGCCATGCTTAGCAAGGACAGCTAGCGAGTACTTGTGCTGTTAGCCGACTAAACAATTTTACACTACAGGTGCTTTCTAAATGAGAATGTTGGCAACTTTTGCTATAAACACACAGACCTAAAAAATGCACCAATTATTGTAGTATTTTCGTTAACGACACATTGTTTAGCGTCAAATGTGATATGAAAGCTAGCTAAGTGAGTTAGCTCTTTGCGGCACGATTGACTTTTATGCTGGAAATTTGTGTTTACTTGGAATGAATAAAAAATATCATAATTCGTCATATATATATATATATATATATATATTTTGCCTTCTTGAACACATTGAATATCTACAACCATTTCAAATGGTTTACAGTTGATTAGCTCTGAGCTAGGGGACATTTGTAAACTCGTGTCAGTGTCACTCATTGACTTTTCTGTATGTTGTGAGAAATGGCTTTCTGCTAAAGTTTTTTTTATTAACAACTATTTGCAGCACGGTTTTGTTACTGTTTTGTCTAAATTTCCCCAACAGTGCACTCATTTAGCTGTTAGGATATTGTTTCTCCAGGTGTTAAAGTTTTGAAATCCAGCTGTTTTATTAGGTAACAGATAAACGTAAAACATTAGACTGAATTCCTCACAAAACAAAACTATTAAAGGAGCTGAAGGTGCTAAAAAGTTCTGCAATACTTTAGTTTCCGACAGATAGTGGGAAGTAGAATTAGTGAAAGAGATTTGGAGGGAAATCGGGGGCGCACAGCTGTAAACACACACAAACCTAGTCACTATTAAACACATAATTGTTCGCAACGCGAGACAACAATGTTAAGCTATGAATCATAAAGCAAGCAAATTAACGTCAATTCTCTTGTAACCTTTCTTTTTCAGGGATGACGTTTGTGCCGAAGTTTTAATCAGCAGTTATATCATCAGACCCGGTTGGCTTGCTTTGAAATTGGACCAGAGGTAAGCACTAAGGATGTGAGGCATCATGATGCACTTCATCATTAAACCGCAAAACTCAAACCCTAATGTAAACTATCCGTATCATGGCCGAGCGAGTTCCTCACGTTCCCGTCACCAACATCCACTCATGGAACAGACTTTCCCTGGAGGCATGAAATACTACTTTAGAAACGTATCTCATGGAGTAAACGACTGTGCAAGCGTGAGCTTGTCGATGGTGATGCATATACACCCAAACGCAAGTGTGTTGGTGAAAATAAAAATGATTAAGCTTTCTTAAAAAAAATAAAAATACAGTGGTGGTTGAGTGAAAACCATGTCGGATGACATTAAGTTTTTTGCTGAATCTCAAACCAGAGCAGTGGTCACCAAGCCTCTTCCTTAAGATCTGCCTTCCTGCACAATTATGGTTGGAACTAAAGTCTTCAGGAAGGTAGATCTCCAGGAACAGGGTTGTTGATCAGTGGTCTACACCGTTACTGTCTCTGGTCTACACCGTTACTGAGGGCACAGGGAAGGGTGTTCTAGTCCATTATCTTATATACTGTTGTACGGCACAAACAAGGTGAATGGGAAGCCATTTGAGATTTGCTCCAAGTAGATGTTGGTTATTTCTTTGAACACGGGGAAGAAATGCCACATTAAGAAAATGCTGCTGTGGGCAAATATGAACAAATTAAGGGGTAAGCAACATGATACAAATAAAACACAGTTCTTAGACATTATGCTGTGATGTCTCAGAATTTTGACGCAATTTATCATGGTGTTGATATTACTGTACATCATCTTATCTTAAGTTATATAAATTGCGGTGTTTTTAAATCTGCCTGAAATCAAACTTTTTGATGAGAGTAGGAAACTTTAGTACTACTAAAATATTATTTGTGCTGTTAGAGAAGCAGAGACATTAATCAGGTCAGATCTGTGACGAGCGTGTTTGATCATTTGATCACTGCTCATGGTACTTGGGTAAGATAGGTAACTAAATTCAGCCGAGCTGCCCGCTAATAGTTTTCTGATAAGGAACTGAACGGCCTTGACTGGGAACATCGTTATGAAAACAAGGCTGTGGAATGAGGAGGACTGCTTTCTATCATGATGTTTTGGTGTTTTCACACCGGCACTGGTTTCTGGTATGTGAAAACAATTCATTTGCTGGGAATACAGGATTTAACAGAGCCGATATGTGAATATACAAATCTGGCCATTAAATTCACACCAATAACAGATTCAGTGAAGGCTCTCGTTGTCCAACCCCATGCAGTTCACTGAATACGTGCACTATGAAAGTGGCTTGCATTTCTGTGCCTAGTTTTTAAATACATAATGCCTTTTTATTGCAGAGGGATCCTTTCCCTTCCTCACTCAGTCTCTCTGTTACTTGTGGGTGGAAAACAAGGAGTTTGAAGCAGTCATGGGAAAGAAAAGTCAGAACCGTGAAGATGACGAGTCTGCGTCCTCGGACGAAGAGGAATACGTGGTGGAGAAGGTCTTGGACAGGAGGGTTGTAAAGGGACGAGTGGAGTACTATCTTAAGTGGAAAGGTTTTACAGAGTAAGTCATCACCTGATTCATTTCCTATTGATACTGTGTTGGCATGTCTATATTGTTTATCGCTTATTTGCAGATTAATGTTTGTGCTTGCTGATTTGTCATTCCTAGTAAACACAACACATGGGAGCCAGAGAAAAATCTCGACTGTCCAGATCTCATCTCCGAATTCATGAAGACGTACAAAAAGGGCGGCAGCGGTGCGAGCACTCCGAGCAGCGGGACCAAGCCATCCAGTGCGACTCCAGCTCGCGCCAAAGAAACCGGCAGCAAGAGGAGAAACTCGGACGAAGAAGAGGAGGGCGGCAGCAAGCAGAAGCGGAAAAAAGAGGTGAATGGACATTTCGTTTTTGTTTAGCCTACATGCTGCTGTTTGGGGAAGTAGTGTGCTCATGGCTGGTTAGGTTTGGTGCAGGTCGTGAGGTTCTTCAGAATGGAATGTCAAGGACAGCAGTCATGGAAGGAAATGCAACTGCAACAGTCCTGTTTCTCTAAGAGAAGGTCATGATGTTGTCTTAGAAAATTCTTAATGTTTTGTTTCTCTGCCCTGTTCAGGACGAGATCCTAGTTGCTAGAGGCTTTGAGAGAGGCCTGGAGCCAGAGAAGATCATTGGTGCGACCGACTCTTGTGGGGACCTTATGTTCTTAATGAAGTGGTGAGTGCCCGACTGTTTCATGACGAAACACATGTCACACCAACAGAACCATTGCATGACAATACAGAGTCAACGTGTGCTCAGCAGATCTCGGGCAGAACGTTATCACCTTTTGTTGAGGCAAATAGGTCACCAATTTACTTCTTATTGTGTTGCCTTTAGAACAGGGTTTACTGTTCACTTACAGAGTCTTCAGAGTAGTTACTTGTAGGTGACAGTCACGCCTAGTTTAAGTGAAGTGTGAAACACATTGTTGAAATGTATATGCATATTTATTTCGCGTGGATGTGAAGGTGGGGTAATGTAATTATTACCAGCGTACACTTTTTTTCCATCAGACTAAAGACACTCCAGGAAGTGGTCTGTTCTGTTGACCACGTATCGGTCGAGTTAGGCTTAACACAGATCAATAAAATGTAGATAATGTTTCAGAGAAACAACGCCTATATACATGAAATGGTAAGATTTCATGGTTGATTAAGTCAGAAATATATTACCATGGTTATATTATTATTTGTACCCCCAAATAAATTTTCTTCTTATTATTATTAAGTGCAAACTTTTTTTTTAAAATATGTATTCACAAAATTGATGTATATTGACGTGTTAAAAATAACACGTTTTAATTTTTAACACCTGCATGTCTAGTGAAGGACAACACATTTTGTGTTGCTTTTAACACAGTGTGTTAGTACATTTAAAACATGTATGTTAAACATGTCCACACTAAGCTGTTAAAAAATAACAAAATTAACACGTGTCGTTTATACTTTTTTTCCTTACAGTTATACCAAAATGCAATTTGTTTGTATGCTAAAATTCTGCTCAAATGCTCACAAAATTAGCAAACAATTGCATGAAATTCAGGTGACATTTATTTATTAAAATCATTTAAACATGTGATAGATGTAAGAATTGGCATTGATGCATGTTCTTACAAATCTCCCGGCCATCTGGGAAGACCAGAGTCCCACTGCCTTCCATTTGAAAAGCTCTAAAAGAGCTGTTTTGGTTAGCTGTTAGCTACAAAATATGGACAGATGCCTTTGGGCTTTAACTGTAAAATTGTGTTACAGAATACCAAATTGTGCAATTTTGGAAATGTAACTTCCTCTCGCCTAATGAACAAAATAGCGCTGTAGCCTCACCAGGAAAATCTAGCTAACTTTTTATTTATTTTCCGGCCTTTAGCACCTCACTGCCAGTTTTTTTGCACAACCTAATTAAGTCAACCAACATTGTTGGAGTAAATATTAATGCAAAAATTATAAATAGAAGTTTACCCTGCTATAGTTTACTTAAACCCAGAAATGGATGTGTATGCATGTACACTATAGCCGATGTATCGTGCATCATGATTGACATGATGTGCAGGTCTTAACATTTTCTGGAAATTTCTTGAAAATGGTATTAAAATTTACACCAAACATGCAAAGAGCCATTATCATGAAATATTTGCGTATTACATTGCATATTAACTTGTAGTTTAACATCAAACCCTTCACACTGAGCATGATGTTTGTATAAAGTTTAAAAAGCAACACCAAATAGATGGTCATTCTGGGTGTATGCTACCCTTTATAAACAAATTTGAGAAAAAATTTAGTCGTAGTAGTTTAAATTTTGGAAATATTTGAGTGAAAATTATAATTATTCATGATCAGTGGCATACAAATAAGTGGTCGTAAAATTATAATATAGTTTATCACAATTATTTCTGGGACAGCATATTGTCCAACAAAAGTAGTTATTGTGACCGGGCCTAGCTGTGAGGTGTACAGTGTAAGGTGCACATGAGCTGGATTTTGCACAGTGAGTCTAAAACCAACTCGCGCTGTCTCCACAGGAAAGACTCTGACGAGGCAGACCTTGTGCTCGCGAAGGAGGCCAATCACAAGTGTCCCCAGATCGTCATCGCTTTCTACGAGGAGCGTCTCACTTGGCATGAAGATGGGGAGAAGAAGGAGAAGGGTGCCGCAGCTGTGTAAGGCTCCATTCCCCTCCTAGAGACAGACACGAGTGCACTCACAATCCGTCCTTTGTTATGGACCATTTTCAAACCACCACTGGCCTCCTGGCATCAGAGGTCACTTCCCACCTTCTTTAGTCTCCTTTCATCTCCCATATAAACGGCAACTCTTTATCAAACAATATCTCAAGTATTGAAGGATGAGCGAGTAATTGAGAACTTATGCCAAGAGCTTGGGGAATGGAGATGTTAGACTGATGGAATCACATGGATAGTGTTTTGGCCCTGTTATTCTTGCAGAACTTCACCCTCTTTTTTCATGTTTTTCATATGAGTATTGTGACCCAATGATATATATATATATATATATATTTTTTTTCTTTTTCCTGTGTGTGTGTTGACTCGATAGTTTAGATTCCATACAGCAGTTGGTGAAATGTATTGAGACAGCTGATATATTTTTTAAGTGTTTTATCAGAGATCGTTGTTCTGTATCTGCCGTGCTGGATTAGTCACATCAGTTTCATTGTCCCACCCCCAAATTAGATCGCCCCCACCCACTCTCTCTCTGAAATAATGTCCTGAGAATGTAGGACATGAATTTCACTAATCTAGAACCAATTTACTAGACATGAATCATTTTATCCATTTTTTAATTATTTTTTACAAAGCAAATTTCTTCCTGAATAATTCTAGATAAAAATCTAATTATGCCCAGATTATAAACAGTGCACTTCTCACAACTGCTTGTGCTCAGACCAAGGTATGGGGACAGTCATTACTTTTGTTAATGCTAGTGTTTTGCTTTGAGTTTGGGAGGGCACGCATCAATGATGTTCATACCTAAGTGCTCCACCTTGTGGCCATTTGCTAAGCATTTACGCTTCATGGGGCCACCAGTTTTAACTGTAATGAGCTGTTGTGGCTGCAGACTTGAAGTCAGACCTAATGGTCACTTAAATACCAATTGAAATTGGGTGTGGCCTGTTTTTGTAGTGAAAATCTGTAACCACACCACATTGAAAGACCCCTAACGTAGACTGTGACCATGTTACTGTTTGCCATGTCTGTCCCTGCCAAGGTTCAGTTCTCAAAGCGAATCAAAGCTGTACCTGTCCTTAACGGGGTTATGAGCTCAGGTGTTTAATTGTAAAGCTGTGTTTGTAGAGCCACTGGACAAATAAATTAAAATAACCCAATAAACTTCCTGACTTTCCTTGACATGACATAGCTACTGATTCTGGGGGGGAAAAAAACAACCCAAAAAGTCTAACTTTATGTCATGCCGAATGTAGTCAGATGAAAAGAACTGACTTTCTTCAGATTTTCGTTTTCTTAGCTTTTCTTCTATTGTCTCCAAGCAGGCGGTAGCCCCTTTTAAAACTCACAGCCAGGTTATGTTTAGACACCGAGGGGAAATGTTGGGAATAGACTTCATCAGATGTGCTATGGACTGCTATGATTTAGATACTGTAGTGTGTGTGTGTGTGTGTGTGTGTGTGTGTGTGTGTGTGTGTGTGTGTGTGTGTGGTTGGTTTAAGTCTCAATTAGAGAAGTCTGTTTGTTTTATTTTTCTTTTCAGATTTCTGGATGGAAATAACTATTGCCTACCCGTCAATGCAGTTGTCTATATATATCTCACTTTCAAATGTATGGCCTGACTCTTTTTGTTGTCTTTATCTCATGTTACTGGAAGTTCCTTCCCATTTCTGCTTGTTTCATCAGATACTCATGTGTTTTCAGAATAAGATTTTGATGTCTTTTACCTATAGATTTTTTAATGTCTTGTATCAAATTGTAGTAAACCTAGTTTTCCACACGAATTTGATAGTTTTTTCATTTTAAATCCACAATATGGACGTGTTTTGATTTGATAGTTTAAAGGCAGACTTGAAAGCGAAACATGTTTGTGTCAATACAAGTGAATTTTTGGATCGGAAGTTTAAGAACACAGGTTTTATGGTTGAACATTTCCAGCAGATGGTGCTATTCAGCTACACTCTTATGTCCAGAGACCAAATCTCAACACAACCCATAATATATCAAACTGTGCTGGTGTTGGATGTTATTTGTTGATTTGATTACTTGTATTGGTGTAGAGAACTGTACATTTTCCTATAAAAAAAAAAAAGAAGAAGCAGAGATCACTGAGCAGCAAAACAAACAAACAAAAAAAAAACAACTTTGAGTATGTACATGCAAGGACCAAAAAAAGAAGTTTGAGATGTTTTAATTTAATTTTTTTTTTGTTGAGGAATTCTATGGATGCTTTTCTTTGATTTGTTTTACACTCTCTTTACACACACACACACACACACACACACACACACACAGTATAGCAGTAGCTGTACACCATTACCTAGTAGTACAACATTTGACATTTGGTCTTAATATATTCCTCATGGTGGCTATTATTGATAATCTTGGAGAGCGTTTTATAAATTAGCCCACACAACTGCTTACATGTGAAATCTCTCACAGCTGTGTTTGTAAGTGTAGAATGTTGCGGACATTCGGTCAAAACTGTCAGATCAAAATAAAGAAATTATAAATAAGACCAATTGCTGTGACAACAGATTTGAGATTCAGAGAGACTTTCATTGTTCATTTTGGGCAGAACAAATGCATCTGTAATGTTACTTTTAAACATTCTATTTATTCATTTGTTTATCTAAACATTTAAATGTTAAAAAAAAAATTCTTTCAAATTTATTTATTTAAACATTTTGATTTTAAAAATATTTAATTGTTGGATTTAAAAAAAACAAACTTTTTTTGGAATTTGTGTTTTGCATTTTATTTTTGGAGTTTTTGTGTTTTATGTTTGTGTTTATTCTTTGACTTTTATTTACATATTTAGAGATTTATTTTTGTTTTGAATTGTTTGAATTTGAACGCAAAATCAAGCTAACTCTGCAATATTCGGAGGAGCTTGCATTTTTTCAAAATAACCACAGATTTTCTGCAGACTTTGGCCAAGATGAATCATGTGACGTCATCACAGCGTGCATTCAGCCCTCTTCGATTCATGTTCGTCGAACGTGAGTGCAGCTAATGGCTCTCGTTTACCAACAAACATCACTGCCAAAAGAATTTTTGCAATTGCTATTTCGACAATTCAGGTAGTTTTCCACAAAAAACTGCAAGCTGCATTGCAAATTTAGAAGAAAACAAGCTGCAACAAAACCAAGAATTTTTGTCTGCAACAATTACTAAAAAAAACCCACACAAAATCCTGTAGGGACTGTAATATGGAACAACTTCATTGGGAGGCCTGTTGCTCCTCTCACTTCTGCACAGCTCAGAGCACTAAAGACAAGCAATCTTTCAGTCCCCCCATTTTTCCCCCCCTCCAGCTCTTATGCATAGATGGTTGCTTTCCTGCCTACCTCAATGGCAGTGGAATTTTCCAAAGTGAGGGTGGGGGGGAGTGAGAGAGAGAGAGAAAAGCTGGATCGTTCCAAATGGAATGCAAAGGTCACCAGTAAATTTGCAGCCGTAGGGAGCGGAGGGAGTGCGAGGCAGCATGCTTTATGGGGATCTGGGCCTCTTCTGATGCACCAACGTCTCCACCTGGAGGAGAAACTCTCAGACTGGCTGGATCTGCAGAAAGAGAGAGAGGAACAAGGGTGGAGAGCCAATCGATTTGGAATTTGGAAAGAAAAACACCCATTCAGACATAGTGGAGAGTGCGCGAGACTACGTGTGTGTGTGTGTGTGTGTGTGTGTGTGTGTGTGTCTGTTTATGTGGACCAAATGTTCCCATTTGATTGAGAACCAAGAAAATATTAAGAAGATATGGAAATGCAAATAAGAGAAATTAAGTTTTGGTTTAGATGTAGGTATAGAAGCATTTATCTATACTACACTACTGCATGGTACAAATCCATGGAAAAGATTTTATGCATATGATTACCTTTTCTTTTTTTTTAAATTAAGAAAACTACTAGGCAGCTGAAGGCTATCAGGGTAAGATGAAAAACGAGAGTGCCCGAGTGAGTATGTGCTTATTTACTACAGTCTTAATAGCCTCACACAACAGCATAAAACAAGACAGAGTGTTTGGGTTTCAGTATGTTTATCCTCAAATTAGTTTGAGCTCCTACAAATCCACCCAGCTAAAACGGGAGCTTGGATTACTAGGTGTTTATGAGTGTTTCATCAAGAGCCAGCACGACTCAAAGCGGGGATGCACAAGGAAACAGTTTGTCTCTGCAACCTTTCGACCAAATGAGCTCCGCTGGGCTTTGCTGGGCTTTGGGGCCACTGTGCGTTAGCCAAATGGATGAGTGTCGAGGGGGCTGGCAAGCAGCTGTGGCGGGGGGCTCGAGTCCAGTGAAAGGGCTGCTGCAGAGGGCCGCATTAACACTGCAGCTCTTTCTTTCTCCACACACACATACACACAGTCTCTCCACACAGTGCTTGGGTTCCAGTACCTCACTGTTTACTGATATGGGAAACAAAAACAGAGCTGTTTCCTTCCAAATCCCTTGGTTGTAATATATTATCTGCTTTTTGACCTTGAACACAACTGTACCATGAGCAGAGTGTTATACTATGATACAGTACTCAGTCTCTTGCTAGTACAAGGTCGTCCATTTATGCTGCTCCTTCTGGACACCATTACGCCTCAGACCCTGTCGGTCCCTGATTCGTGCACAATGGTGCAGCGCCACTGCAATTTGGGTGCCAGCCGTATTCAAAGTGCAGCAAAGCATTGAGACAAAAGCCCTCGTGCTCACACGAGCCCCTCCCCGCTAGCCCTTCTTCCCCTCCTGCAACCGAGGGAGAAGGAGAGTTATGGCAGTCATAAAAAGCAGATAATGCATTGTTAACTAATTCTGTCTGCTCCGAGCTGATGTATCAAGCACTCTAAATCTCCACGGTTCCAATAAAATGCAAATGCTAATGCCTGCCGTGCGTGAGCCGATACGGTCCAGGGTCCAAATGCTGCGAGAGGGACGTCGCAGAGGGGCCCAAGCACTGGTAACTCAGCCTGTTTGAAAGGCTGAGCTGGGATCGGATGTATAGCAAGTCACTATAGCTTAAATAATACAGTGTGTGTGTGAGAGAGACAGAGAGACAGAGAGAGAGAGCGAGAGAGAGAGAGAGAGAGAGAGTGCACCATTTTACTGGTATTACATATCCATTGTTTAGTGTATAAAAGCTGGAAAAATAGATGGTCCAAAGCACTAGTAGCACAAATCTTTTGTAGCCTGAGCTATGATCGAATACATAGGAAGGCTCTGTAGATTAAATAATTCACTGTGTGGGTTTGTGTGTTGTGTGTAAGCAGTACCTCAGTAGTATTACGTACCCATGGTTCTGGGAGTAAATGCTGCGAGAGGGTCGTCACAGAAGGGTAACAAACGCTGGTAACAAAGCCTGTTTGATAGGCTGAGCTGGGACCGAATGCATAGGAAGACACTATTGCTTAAGTCAGGGGTCTTCAATCTTATCCGCAAAGGGCCTGTGTGTCTGCAGGCTTTTATTCCAGCCAAATTGGTGGCACACTTCATAGTTGATTGGAGACCAAGATGAACTGAAAGTGGAATCAGGTGTAGCTCCTGCTTGGTCAGAATGAAAACCTACAGCCACCCCAGCCCTTTCTGGATGAGATTGAAGACCTCTGGCTTAAATAATACAGTGTGTGTGTGTGTGTGTGTGTGTGTGTGTGTGTGTGTGTGTGTGAGAGAGAGAGAGAGAGAGAGAGAGAGAGAGAGAAAGAGAGCTTCAGTGATACCCAGTAAATTCTACAACAGAGATGTCATAGAGGGGCCCAAGCACTGTTAACACAAGGTCTGTTTGGTAGGCTGAGCTGAGAGTGAAAGTATAGGAAGGTGTTGTAGTTTAGTAATACTTAGTAATACTGTGTGTGTGTGTGAGAGAGAGAGAGAGAGAGGGCAAGAGAGCACTGATTCAGTGTTATTACATACCCATGGTTCAGGGTGTATATACTGGAAAAGGGCACCATAGTGGGGGCCAAGCACTGGCAGCATAAACCAATTTGCTAGGCTGAGCTTGAAGTCTCTGTAGTTTAAATAATACAGTGTGTGATTGTGAACTGCTTCAGTGGTATTACATACGCATGGTACTGTGGCCACACCTCATGCAGCCTCCATGGACAATGGAATGATGGGAGAATAAATGTCATGTGTAATGCCCTGCCCACTGATTCATGGCCTGTTTCAAACGAGCTCAGGGCAAATCATTGCACCGCTTTCTATGTATTATTTACAACATTTCGCACAAGGGGCTTCAATGTAGAAATATTAATCATGTTTGCCTCCAGGTCAGTGTAATTATCAAAATGTTGAGCACTAAATTGCGAACGTTCGTCTTAAGGGTTTAGGTAAGCTTTACAGGAAATGAAAGGGCGTCACAAAGGTTATATTTGTAAATATATCCATTTAATTATAGTAAGATACCTTAATGATTTCTTATTCAGTTCTGTTAGTGGGGGAAGATGATACATCTTGTGTCTGACTTTTTTATATGACTAGGTGAGTTTTAAATGGTTACTTTTCTTGTAACACTTGTAACTTGCTGAGACTAATGTCAATTCAGATCTATAGTTTCATTAACAAGCAATCCTGCACCATCACTTAATGATGATTTGTGCTAATTCAAACTCTGAGCTGTAGACGCTAAATTATTTTGTAGATGGGAGGGTGTGTGTGTGTGTGTGTGTGTGTGTGTGTGTGTGTGTGTGAAAAACAAGAGAAAATGAAAACTATATGGAGCATGACAACTGGAATTGTGCTATGCATGGACTGCACTGCTTATTCCAAAGTATCAAAGAGGCATGTGATAACCTTGTGATGATTTGGCCTGTAAGAATTCTCTAGATTCCAGTGCCTACACACGATATGGCTCATTATAGTAAATTGCATTAAGGCTAAATAGACTTGAGATTGAGTTGAGAGAACCACCAATGTGTGACGGTATCCACGGTTTGTCTTTGAGAAACCAAAAATATAGGCAGGAAAGCACAGAAGTGACAAAAATTTACATTTTAGGTGGAGGTTAGATGATCAACAGTAGGTTATGGATTTGACCAGTTCCTTTGTGCTCTTATCTAATGACACACACACACACACAAACACACAAGTGCCCACAAATTGGTTTCTGTTTTGCAACCCCTAGTGAAAAACCTCTGCATATTTCTGGGTTGTTTTTGGTCAGCACGGCGTCCTAAATTTATGATGTCGACTTTTCGGCGCCCGTTGCTGTGTTAAAAATCTTCTCAAGTTTCCTGACTCGTGGCTGAGAAGTGCATTATGCTCATAGTCATAACAGACACTTCCGGTCTCACGTCAGAGCCTCATGGGGCTTGAGACATGGCTTAGTTTTTTCAGTAGGCCTTGAGTTTCAAGGCTGTAACAAACTTTCTTTTAAAACATTTTGTATTGGTTTACTCTCGAAAAATGCCATTTCCCTTTCAGTTGCTTATTTACTTCTATACTTCTTCCTTTGTTCACAGATAGAATGCTGCTAACTTCATAATTGACATTACAGAGTCTAATATAGTTAGGTTTTTTTTCTCTCTCACACAAAAATCCTAGGTCCCTCCTTTTTCCATAGCCTACTATGTTTTGTTTTGTTTTTTTCCCTAACTGTCTGCATGGGCACCCGCCAAAGCAAATTTCTCATGTGTGAAAATGTGTTTAGCTAATAGAAGTTTCTGATTCTTTTGATTTTCAGGCAGGGCCGATGGCACATCTGTCTGATGGAAAACCCGGCGGCCCGTCACATGCATCTCGTAAAAATGTCAGAAAATGACGAATATTACTTTCAGGCAGAGATGCACCATGAATGGAGGGATTATTCTCTCGAGTGTCCGTGAAATCCCTTGGCTTATCATTGCAGGCCTGAGCTGTGATTGAAATTCCCATGCTCCAAAAGTTTTAGCTAAAAAAAACTACCACGTATACACAACACATGGGAAAGGGTCCAGTTTATAAATACAGTATATCTCGAAAATGCTTCATTTCAAAGCACGGCTTTGCGAAACATTAAACCGGTTTGTAATAAATATAATGCGATTTACCCACAAACATTGTTAAATGGTGTGGATATATTAGGATATCGTATGGTGCTGATACGTGCCAAGCCCACAGGATCAGAGGGCAAGCCACACAGTAACAGCACATGATATGCCTCATGGTTACGATCATCTTCATCATCCTCAGACTTCATCAAAGCTGTCACGCTCTCAGTGGGGTGAAATACAGGCAGGGCAGCCTTGCAGGAATCCTGAAACGTGAGAGAATTTGGAAAGGAAACAGATGGTAGTTTCCAGCAGACACCTACCCGTTTACGTCTGCGGTTCTCTTTATTTCTTATTTTTTCCCCCGGTTCTCACTTCTCTCATCATTCTCTTTTCTTCCTCTCTTTCGATCTGATCACTCTTTTGCCTCCATTCCCACTCTCGAGCTCTCATCCTCCCGTTCCCTTGCTTCCCATATTTCCCTCCTGAAACTCCCTCCTCTAATATTTGGGCTCTGATCGAAGTGTTCCGTAGCATTTTCCAGACATTTAAATCTGTCCACATGTAGCACAGTGATGGGAGTTAAATAGCTGCATAGCTAATTCCCTAAATCATTCTTGCATTTTTTTTTTTTTGCTTGATAGTCCAAGACCAGCACAAAGAACCCTATATATGTAAAAAGTACAAATGTACCCTTCCACTTCTGATCTTTTGACCAATAACCAAATTTTCATAAGTTCCATAATACATCCAAAAGTGGATACACATTTTTATACATGGTTTGTGGTTTGGGATGAACAGAAAACCTACTTTTCTTTGCAACTCATTTCAGGCTGACATAAGTTTTTGGTTGCACATCAATTGACTCAAGTCAACCATTTGGGCAGCTCCTAATAATGAAGCCCTTAGTGTGGTGAACTACATCGTACTGTGAGAATGTCTGCTCTGATTTAGACCAAAAATTTTATTTCGAGAGTGCTCGCAAAGCATCTTGTGTGTGTGTGTGTGTGTGTGTGTGTGTGTGTGTGTGTGTGTGTGTGTGATCCAGGAGCTCACTGTGGCTGCCATTAAAAGTCACAGCAAACTATGTGAAAATGTATGGCAGATGTGTTACTGTGGTGACGGCAAGGTTGCCAGAGGCCATGGAGTAAAGACTCCGAGCCCATCTGGTTCCTATAGCCGGCGCCTGCTGTGGTGTCACTGACAGCTGCCCTGTTACACTGATCTCAGACCTGTAGTGTCAAGTTCTCCTGTAAAGGTTAATAGAAGTGAATAGGAGGGAGCTTGTCTTGGACCAGCATCAAGGTGCAGCTGCGGCCAAACTTGGATGAGGCGAATAAACGAGAGGTAGGAAATGATTGTGCTACCACCTGGGTCCACTTACTACCCACTGCCAAACCTCGGCTTCTGAAATGTCCAGCACCTGCTGTGCATGGTTACTCCAATTTAAATCCAGAATTTCACAGTGTGCATACATTGCCTGGGATCAAACCCGTCTCACTGTACCCATAGCAATCACACTGGACACCAAACTAATTAAAGTATTTCTCCACAAGTTTCCTTACAAGGATTCGTCAACAAAATACAAAAAAAGGGACTTGTTTGTCCATGAGCAGGCTTTAAAAAAAGATGACTTCTCATTTTGTTTTGTCAATCACAGTACTTGACGAAAGAATCAATCACACTCCGAATGATTCATTATGATGTGGTGTGATGTGATGTGAACACTAAATCTTATTCAAGCACTTTGTTAGCCTTAGTTACAACACAGCCAGATCGTAGAAAAATGGCTCCTGCTTGTTTAGGAGGTGGGGCGGCTGCAGGACATGACCGTTCCTTCTGCCTATACTGCTTCCTGCTGGCACACACTGGAAAAGCAGCTTTATTTCAACAACAGTGACATGGTAGAAATTGTTCAAAGAATTTGAGATGTTTTTCATTGATTCATTCATTCATTTATCTTCAGGAGCTGCTTGCACATGGATGCTGCGGCTCCACTTGGTAAACCTACCAAAAAAGTCATTTTGTAGCTATAAAGTGGTTGAAATTATGGCTTATTGCTATGCATAATTTTTCTCTCACAGGACCACCAGATATTATTAGGGTAGTGGACGTTCTCAGCACAGCAGTGACACAGACATGAAAGTAATATGAGCAGTGTTTCTGTTTTTTTCAACACCTCAATATCAGTGCTGGTTTAAAATCATCACCATCATCATCATCATGTGGTATGAAACTGACACTAATAAAGGGTAGAGTATGATGAACATGAATTATGCTCAGAAAAAGATAAGCTACAGTCTCTAATGTACATCTACAAGGTCCACCAACAAGGTAGTCAAATAATGCAGACAGGAAGTGTTCACGGAGTTCAAAACCTCAATGATGCTGCGTCTTATGTTAGTGTAACTGCTGTTCTGAGAATTATCCACCGCCCAAAAATTATTAGCAGTCCTTTTCCATT